>NC_141162.1:124629274-124784114 GCF_053477565.2 Lygodium microphyllum | reverse complement strand
CAAGTCACCATTCATGAATGCATTTTTGACATTCACTTTTCATAATTTTCAGCCCTTAGAAGCCACTAATGCAATGACTATTCTCACCATTTCCATCTTAGCAACCGAGCTGAAAGTCTCCTCATAATCTAGGCTGTATTGATGTGCATATCCGTTGTAACGAGCCGGGCTTTATACATTTCCAACGAACCATCTGACTTGCATTTCTCTTTATAAACCCATTTGCTTAAAGACATCGAGTACCTCATCCTTGTACTTCCGAATGTACAGCCATGTGTATCAGTTGAAATCATCTATCCAACCGACACTAGATTCTTGCAAATTTCGTTCTGCCATCTGTCCAATCGACAATAGATTCTTGGTAATAGAAGGTACACGTAGTACATCATGTAGGCTCTTCTTTCTATCGTCATAGCTGTAGCAGTCTACCTTCCTACTGGTGGGCTGTCTCACACTTGTGCCTGGTTTCCATCTCCTCTTCTTCTCTAGTGGTCATTGTGCTCTATGGGGAGTACCTGTTGCTGCACTAGAGGAGGCTCCACCTTGTACTCCAGGTGGCGGGCTTTGGCATGAGGCCTCTCCATGGCCGAGAAACGGGGACATGCTTGCTTGGTGCCTGCCATGCAAGCTCGAGGATGGCAAGATGGAGAAGAGACAGAGGTTGGTTTCTCCTTTGTAGTTGTCCCCTCTCTTTTAGTGGATGTGGTGGCAATGGTAGTGGCAATGGCAGCTTCTCTCTCTCTCTCCCTCTCTCTCAATCTCCCTTGTGTTGATTTGTCTCCCTTCTTCTCTCTATACATCTCTTCATCAACAAAAATAAAAAGAGAAGTACATAAAAGAGAAAAACAAAGAGAGAAGATATAATACATTTACCTCAAAGCTTGAAGAAGAATCCTTTCGTGCTTCTCTCCTTCACGAGTTCCCTCATTCTTCTTTGCAGTTGTCCCCTCTATTTTTGTGGTGGATTGGCGATGGCAGTGACCTCTCTCTCTCTCTCTCTCTCTCAATCTCCCTTGCGCACGTTGATCTCTCTCACTTTTTCTCTCTATACACTCTTCATCAACAAAAAGAAAGAGAGAAGTAAAGAAAAGAGAAAAACAAAGAGAGAATAGATAATGCACTTACCTCAAAGCTTGTAGAAGAATCCCTTCGCGCTACTCTCCTTCTTCTTCTTCTCCTTCACGGGTTCCCTCCTTCTTCTTTGCAGTTGTCCCCTCTCTTTTTGTGGTGGATTAGTGGTGGCAGCGACCTCTCTCTCTCTCTCTCTCAATCTCCCTTGCGCATGTTGATCTCTCTCACTTCTTCTCTCCATACACTCTTCATCAACAAAAAGAAAGAGAGAAGTAAAGAAAAGAGAAAAACAAAGAGAGAAGAGATAATGCACTTACCTCAAAGCTTGAAGAACAAAGAGAAAAACAAAGAGAGAAGAGATAATGCACTTACCTCAAAGCTTGAAGAACAAAGAGAAAAACAAAGAGAGAATAGATAATGCACTTATCTAAAAGAGAAAAACAAAGAGAGAATAGATAATGCACTTACCTCAAAGCTTGAAGAAGAATCCCTTCGCGCTACTCTCCTTCTTCTTCTTCTCCTTCACGGGTTCCCTCTTTCTTCTTTGCAGTTGTTCCCTCTCTTTTTGTGGTGGATTGGTGGTGGCAGCGACCTCTCTCTCTCTCTCTCAATCTCCCTTGCGCATGTTGATCTCTCTCACTTCTTCTCTCTATACACTCTTCATCAACAAAAAGAAAGAGAGAAGTAAAGAAAAGAGAAAAACAAAGAGAGAAGAGATAATGCACTTACCTCAAAGCTTGAAGAACAAAGAGAAAAACAAAGAGAGAATAGATAATGCACTTATCTAAAAGAGAAAAACAAAGAGAGAATAGATAATGCACTTACCTCAAAGCTTGAAGAAGAATCCCTTCGCACTACTCTCATTCTTCTTCTTCTCCTTCACAGGTTCCCTCCTTCTTCTTTGCAGTTGTCCCCTCTCTTTTTGTGGTGGATTGGTGGTGGCAGCGACCTCTCTCTCTCTCTCAATCTCCCTTGCACATGTTGATCTCTCTCACTTCTTCTCTCTATACACTCTTCATCAACAAAAAGAAAGAGAGAAGTAAAGAAAAGAGAAAAACAAAAAGAGAAGAGATAATGCACTTACCTCAAAGCTTGAAGAACAAAGAGAAAAACAAAGAGAGAATAGATAATGCACTTATCTCAAAGAGAAAAACAAAGAGAGAATAGATAATGCACTTACCTCAAAGTTTGAAGAAGAATCCCTTCGCGCTTCTCTCCTTCTTCTTCTTCTCCTTCACGGGCTCCCTCCTTCTTCTTTGCAGTTGTCCCCTCTCTTTTTGTGGTGGATTGGCGGTGGCAGCGACCTCTCTCTCTCTCTCTCTCTCTTAATCTCCCTTGTACATGTTGATCTCTCTCACTTCTTCTCTCAATACACTCATCAACAAAAAGAAAGAGAGAAGTAAAGAAAAGAGAAAAACAAAGAGAGAATAGATAATGCACTTACCTCAAAGCTTGAAAAAGAATCCCTTCGTACTTCTCTCAATTTTTTCTTATTCGGGAGTTCCTTTCTTCTCCTTTACACTTGTCTCCTCCCTCTTCATGGATGGTGGCAGTGGAAACGGCCTCTCTCTCTCTCTCTCTCTCTCTCTCTCTCTCTCTCTCTCTCTCTTTCTCTCTCTCTCTCTCTTGCTTGTTTACAAACTTGTAAAATGCCATGCTCGGGTTTTGACAAATTTTTATGAAGCCCCTCTCTCTCCTGTTTTTTATTTCTCTCCATCTCTCTCTTCCTTCCCCTCCCTTCTTCTCTCTATTTCTCTCCCTCCTTCCCTCTCCACTCTCACTCAACTCATCTCATTGCAAAGACAATCAAAGATAGAAAATAAAAAGCTTAAGAAACAAAGATATTGAAAGAAATGTCACCCCACCTCTCTTTATCTCTCTCTCCCCCCTCTCCCTTTACTTTTCTTTATTAACCTTCTCTCTCATTCTCTCATTGTTTTCCTATTTCTCTCTCCCTCTCTCTCGCTCTCTATTTTTTCTCTCTATCTCTCTTTCTCCCTCTCTCTCTCTTCTTTTCACTCTCCTTCCTCTCTTTACCTATTTCTCATTGTTTTCCTATTTCTCTCTCATTCTCTCATTGTTTTCCTATTTCTCTCTCCCTCTCTCTCGCTCTCTATTTTTTCTCTCTATCTCTCTTTCTCCCTCTCTCTCTCTTCTTTTCACTCTCCTTCCTCTCTTTACCTCACCCTTCTTTTCTACGTCCTCCTCCTCTCTTCCTTCCCTCTCCCTCTCTCTATTTCTCTCCCCCTCCCCTCTCCCTCTCTCTATTTCTCTCCCCCCCTCTCTATTTCCCTTTCTTTGTTTCCTCTCTCTTTGTTTTTTCCCTCTCTTTCTCTCGTTGTTTCTCTCACTCATCCTCTATCCCTCCCTTCATCTCTCATTTCTCTCTTCCTCTTTCTCTTTATTTCCTTTCTCTACCTTTTTCTCTCTTTCTCTCCCTTCATTCTTCTCCCTTCTTTCCTCCCTCCCTCTCTTTCTATGTATCTCTTTGCAAAGAAAAACAAAAAAAGAAAACAAGATAACACAAAAATAAAGCAAGAAGAGGCAATGTACCTACCTCAAAGGCTTGAAGATGAAACCCTTTGTACCTTCTCTTTGGACCTTCCCTCCCTTCTCCATTGCACACTTCTCTTTCTTCTTCATATATAGCGACGGAGGCATGGTGATGAGCTCCCTCTCTCTCTCTCTCTCTCTCTCTCTCTCTCTCTTTCTCTCGCAAAGCTTTAAGCTCTCTCGCTCTCTCTTTCATTCTTTCTCGCAAATGTTCTCTCGACGAATGTTACGCTTGGGTTTTCGAAATTTTTTCCCCAGACGGGCGTCGCTATATGCGTCGCTATTTGCGTCTCTATTTGCGTCGCTATTAGCGTCGCTATTCACATCGCTATATGCGTCGCTATTTGCCTCTCCATTAGCGTCGCTATTCGCGTCGCTATTTGCGTCTCTATTAGCGTCGCTATTTGCGTCGCTAATATTAGCAACGCAAATAGCGACGCATATAGCGACGCAAATAGCGACGCGAATAGCGACGCTAATAGAGACACGAATAGCGACGCTAATAGAGAGGCTTTTAGCGACACCACCTTTTTGCGTCGCAAATGGCCGTCGCTATTGCCCCATTCCCTTGTAGTGTTATTGCAGAATCTAGAATCTTGGTAAAATTTAATAACTTTTGACAAACCATGGTTAGTGAAAACAATTTTTAAAAACAATTTAGCAGCTTGAGATGCAATTAACATTTTCTTGCATGGAATGAAATATGCATGTTTGCTAAACCGATCTACAATAGTCCAAATCATGTCGTGATTAAATTGAGTGTTAGAAAAACCAATAATAAAATCCATTGAAATATGTTCCCATGGTTGTCCTGGAATTGGTAAAGGCATTAACAAACCATATTGCTTACCATGATGTCACTTAACTCTTTGAAAAATTAAACACTCAGATACAAAGTTAGAAACATCAGATTCCATCTGTGGCTAGTAGAAATCTTCAATCAATGTAAGTAAAGTGGAAATAATACCTCTATGGCCTTGATATGGGGGACAATGAATTTCATGCAACACAAATGATCTAAATGGAACAGTTACATATAACCTTTTCTCATAAAACATAAATACATCAGCATAAGACAATGAATCAATTGGAATCCAATTATTGATAATTAATTTATTTCAATCAACTTGAAAACTAGAGTTTTGATCATAGGTATCTTTCATAGGTATAAGGGAATCAAAAGTTATCACAAAGATATTATGAATAGTTGGTATTCTACTCAAGGCATCGGCAGCAACATTTTCTTTTCCGGGTTGATATTGGATAAGTGGATGAAAACTTTGAATAAAAGCAATCCATTTAATATGACGGTCAAAGATTTGTGGCTGACTAAGGAGATGTTTGATACTTTGTTGGTAAGTTTTAAGCATGAATGCAGATCCCATTAAATAGTGTTTCCATTGATGTAAAGCTTGTACTACTGCTAGCAATTCCTTATCATAGGTAGAATACTTGAGTTTAGAGGGTTTAAGCTTGCATCTAGAGAAGGCTATAGGATGTGAATCTTGCATAAGGACAGCTCCTATTCCTTATCCACTAGCATCAGAGACTACTAGGAAGAATGGTCTATTAAAGTCAGGGAGTTGCAATATAGGAGTATGGGTTAAGGCATATTTCAGTAAATCAAGAGACTTTTGCTGATTTTCAGACCAATGATACACAATATCTTTCTTTAATAATTTTTTCAAAGGTAATGCAAGCAATAAAAATTTTCTCACAAATTTTATATAAAAGCTAGCAAGACCTAAGAAAGAATGTAATTCATTTACATTTTTAGGTATCAGCTAATTAAAAATTGCTTTTATCTTTTTAGGGTCAATTTTAGTACCTTCAGATGAAACAATATGTCCTAAGTATTCAATTTGGATTTGAAAAATTTCACTCTTTTTAGGATTAGCATATAATTGACTCTCTTTTAGTCATTTAAAAACCAAGGATAAATGTTCATAATGCTCGTTCTCATTCTTACTGAAAACCAATATGTCATCAAAGAAAACAATGACACAATGCTGATGCTTAAAAAATATGCGATTTATCATATGATTGAATGTGGCTGGTGCATTAGTTAAACCAAAAGGCATAACAAGAAATTCATAATGTCCGAATTGAGTTCTAAATGCAGTTTTTAAAATATCAGATATATTCAGTCGTACTTGATGATATCCATACTTAAGATCTATTTTGCTAAATATTGTAGCCCCTTGTAGTTTATCCATGAGGTTGTCTACCTTAGTGATCAAATATCTATTCTTGACAGTGATCCTATTTAGGGCACGATAATCAATACACATCCTATAGGTATTGTTTTTCTTTTTAACTAATAGGACAGGTGCACCAAATGGAGATCTATTAGCCTAATGAGTCCTCGGGTTAACAATTCTTCAACTTGAGTTTGAATTTCTTTCTGTTCAATTTGATTATGTCTATAAGGTGCTTTACATGGTGGTGGAGAACCTAGAATTAAGTCTATTTTATGGTCTTCAGGATGTGTGGATGGTAAACCAAGTGGTAAGCCAACAACAAAATAATCTTTAAATTGTGAAAGAAATTGTATATACCTAGGATACATCTTATTTTCCTTAACTTCAATTTTATACACCCATATTAAGTAGGATTTTCTACATTTTCTTAATACACATTTAGCCTATGTATGACTAAGCAATGGAAAATTATCAAAAGTATGCATACCATGCAAAGTGATTTGTTTCCCATTAGAATGAATCTTCATTGAATGCATAGAGTAATCTATATTAGAATTATATTGATGACACCAAGGCATTTCTAAGATAATGTCATTAGATTGCAGAGGCACAACTAAGAAATTTTTGCATTCAGCATAATCACCAATTTTAATTTCTAAGTCATGCACTTCTTGTGTTTCATTGTATCTAGTGCTTAAGAATGCAGCCTTGATGCGATAATGAGTGAAAACAATATGTAAATTCAATTATTTGATCAATTTTGCAGAAATAAAATCATGTGTGGTTCCATCATCATGTAAAACGGTCTTTTCTTTACCATGCACAAGATATTTCATCGTTAATAAAGAATGGGGATTTGGTATATCTAGTAAAGTATCTGAAGTAGTGACGATATCATCATCGTCTTCCATGAAATCTGGCATTTCTTCATGGTCTTCATCTTCAGTCGCTCCCAATTAGTTGATATGAACAGTTGGCTTTTTGGAATGACAATTCACCGCTAGATATCCAGGTTGATGGCATTTATAACAGACTATGGATTTGGCTTTAGAAACATTATTGGTAATAGCGAGAAGTTTAAGAATATTGGGATTTTGTAGAAAAGATGGCTTAGGATTTGGATTTGTATTTGATGGTAAAGTAGGGGGTCGTGTCCAAGATTTACAGAATGAAGATGGAACAAAGCCGTTTTGATTGAATCTTCGAAAGTTAGAATTGAATTGCTTTGTACCGAAGTTACCATTGTTTGAGAATTATTGTGGTTGCTTCTCTCGTGCTCGAATTTTGTCTTCACCATCATGGGCCAAGGAAATCGCATCCTCAAGAGTCATTGGCTTGAACATGTTCACTTCCGCATAGAAGTGACCAAGCAAACCAAACATAAACTTGTGCTTATGGGTCGACTCTAGTACATCTTCGAGCATTCAAAGTTGCAATAAATCATTCTAGAAACGTTCCATATATTGTGAAATAGGCTTGCGATCTCTTTGTTGTAGAAGATCCCACTGTTTGATTGCTTTTTCATGGACTTTGGGTGGAAAAAAGTTCTACAAAAATCTCTTTTGAAAAGTCTCCCAAGTAGTAGGACAATCAATGCTTTTATGGACAATAGTCCACCATAGCGATGCTCTATCCACTAAATGATTAGTGACAATTAATTTTGTCTTTTTCGGTATATTGTTCTTCATAGAAATAATCATCAAACTAACTTATAAAAGCAAGTACAATCTTTCCATCACGTAACCCATTGAAAGTACAAAATTTGAAATTTCTTTTACTTATCTTGGCTTCTTTCCGAATAGATTGTGCTTCAAGTGTCGCATCAATCATGCGTCGTATAATATCTTCAGATTATGGTCCATCTTGAGTGGCAGTAGATCATTGAAGAGTGGACAATTGCAACTTCTGATTAGTGCAAAGATTTCAGGTTATTTCAATACATATTGATTCAGTTCATTGTGCTTTCAATGGGTTACGTGATGGGTTACAAAATTTGCAAGCATTTTGCACTAGATATGGACATAATGTCTCATTTCTAGATCATCTAAATTCGCTCCCACGTCATATTGATATAGATTGGTTACATGAGGAAATGGAGAGAATGGAAAAAGAGGAGGAAATTAATATATCTCAAGAAGAGTGGGAATATGCAGGAGGTTGCTTATCAAAGGTAAGACATACTATCAACTAATTTGTTTCTAGTTATGTTTTATATAATAAATTGATATGTTTGATCTTAATCTTTTACTACTAGTGCATATTATTCAATGCTATTTGGTGTGAGGGTAATCATCTTCGAACTCAACGTATAGATGAAAAGAGAAATACCCAAGATTGTGATGTCCTTGCTCACTTCGAGGATGCCAATGGTATCCTGAAGCTTGACTTCAGATGATTCTTTATATACTGGATGTGAAGTGGTTTAAAAGAGTGGTAACAAATGGTGAGCATTGCACAATCAAACATCATCCAAGTGGTTTTGTAATCATTGACTCTACAGAATTTCACCAAAACAAGAATGACACATTAGTACTACCTCAATAATGCGAGCATGTATATATGTAAAAGCTAATTTTTTATATGTATACATGTGATACATATACACAATATAACAAGTATTTAAGTTTCTTGGTTTTTTTTTTCAAATACAGGTTGTGTATCATCCAATGGTAAACAATAACCGATGGTAGTATGTCATCCCTACATCCAATCGTTCAAAACCAATATATGGTAATATTACCGACATAGAGATAGTAGATGACAATCCAACAATTAATGATGATGTACATGATGACACCATAATGGATGATATGCGTGATATAGTACAAGATGAACCTCGTGAGAATGTTCAAGGAAACGCAGAAGAGGACAATAATGTGGTTGATGATGATGAAGTTATTGAGCAATATAGCAATACATCTGATGGTGGGATAGACTTATTTGTTTCGTTACCTCTTGGTAACATAGACCTAGAAGTAGACAGTTTAGCAAGGGCTGGTCTCATTGAAGATGAGATGGATCATTCGCTCTAACATACTTAATTCGCTTAAAGATTCAATTTGTATTCTTAATTCTATGGAAAATATCATACGCACATATGCATACTCAAGAATCAATAGTCAAGCTTAAAGCTAAATTGAATTTTCCATAATAAAAATGAAGTGTTTTTTATCTTCTTCAAGTAGAGAAATTACGAGATACATGCAATGCTTGCTACTAATTGTATAATAAGGTTTGTGTCGCTTGCCGCTAATTAATTATATCAGGCTTGTCAACTAAAGGAACTGCCATTCATTAGAGAGCAATGCAAAAATAATTATTAACTCTAGTTTTTTTATTATATTAAGTCCAATTTCAGGTGGTTTAATAATTACGTGTCTATATTCGCGTCTATGTTCGCGTTTTCTAGCGGATATATAGACGCAAAATTTACGTCCATTTACACGCTCTTTTACATGCGCATATAGACGCAATGATAGATGTGCCCGACTTTGCGCGTCTATGACTCGTTTCTGTTGGGGTGATACATCTTTTTCTTGGCTCAGGGGTTGCTCCCCATCCCCTTTCCTCTTATCCTTTTTCATCCAATTTCGCAACCTTCAATTGAAGATTCCGCATCCCTTTGACCAATTCATCTAAGGCATCTTCCCTAATAGAGGGAACAATAGCAGGTACAGCCATAGGGTTAGCCACAGAAGTAGGTGGCTTACTGGATACATCAACTCTCTTGCTCATAACAGATATTTCTCTTCTTTTATGCTTCTTCACAAGTGCATTAACAGCTTCCTTGACATGTCTCCACTTTGTTCTCAAACCTGTCTCTATAGTCTGATCCTCCATCAAATCATCAAGCTTCTCTTAAAGCTCAGGATCAGTTGCCTGTAGAAACAATTCAATTTTCTGGCTTGCAAGAGCTTGCTGTTCTGCAAGATCCAACTGTTCAAATCCACTTTCAAATTCTCTTAATAATTCTGTAGCCACAAGACCCTTATTGGGTTGTAAAATCCACTCCTGAAAAGTTTTGCACGTAATCAAACTCGTGTCCTCAATGTAAAATTCTTCCCTAAGTGTCTTCTTGATGAAGGCTACCCAGTCAGCATCCTACAAGTATAATTCAGTAGTCCGTGCTTTGAGCTCATGAACAGTAACACATACAAAAGACTGGCTCCATGCAGATTGAGCCACCCCAAAGAATTCCATCTTCTGAGCATAGGTATGTATATAGGCAAATACATTCTTGCCATTGAATAACTTCACCTCACACTCAATTGCTTGCAAAGCATTCATCACAACACTTTTTGTTTGAGCAGAAGCTTGCATCACCTGTTGTTGTACCTGCATAAGTATATTCATATTTTGCACCAACTATTGCAAAACATCATTGGAGATTGTGTTTGAAGATTCTCCCATCTTGTCTTTCCTTCTTTTGATGACCTTTCACGTCAGGTTCACCAATGTCGGAGGGGTTTCTTGTCGAAAGGTCGAATCCATTGGGGATCAAAGGTAGAAGGAAGTAGAGATAGGAGATGAAAGAGAATAGATAAGAGGTAAATACGACAAAGACAAAGCACAATGAGCTGAATCAATATGTATTGAAAGAACCTGAAATCTTTGCACTACTCAGAAGCAATCTCCAGGCATTAGATCTCCTGGAGCTTCTTCGTAGAATAAAATGTGCATCAAAATTACAACTCCTCTACTCGGAACCCAAATCTGATGGCTCCTTTGGCTCGGAAAGGGGGGTAAAACCGCAAGACACCAGGACACTTGAGACACCTGGTCATGGATCTCCCAGATCACTCATTCTTCTTCTTTCAGTTTAAAGTGCAGTTTTTAACCTGTTTACAGTGATCGCGACCCGCACGATTTTGTCAATCTGTCTTTTTTATGAAAATCCCATAATTGGTTGAAAAAGCAACTTGCTTTTTGCATGCCATCCTAATCTAGAAGCTTTTTTAACTTTTTTGGATTTTTTACAATAAATAATTTCAAAAATAGACTAAAATAATCCAAAAATCTAGTACTTTTGGATAATCCATGCAACTCACACTAATATTTATGAATTAGATCACATTGACTCTCTTGATTAATAAAAAGTTGGATGATGATGCATTCCATGCTTTTTCACACTGTCCGCATAGCATCACGACAACGGTTACGAAAATTGATGTTGGTCTTCTTCCAAACATATACTTTGTCTATATAGTTTGCGTGTGATTCTCTACTTGTTGGAATTTGTCTCTGTCACAGCACAGGTGTGAACCGAGGGTTGTAGGGAGTTATAGAACCGGTTCGGGTTTGATTTTTAGAAGTGCTCCGTATGAACCCCCACTATGGGAAGGTTAAAGATTGAAACTTTAAAGCTTTAGAAAGCTTACAAACTTTAAGCTTGAAAGCTTAATGATTTTAATTAATCGTTTTGAGAACAGCGGCATGTCCTAGCTGACGTCGATGACCGTGAGTTCATGCTGTTGCCATAGTCAATTGAACTTTTTAGCTTAAGCTTTGTTTTAAGCTTTTTAATCTTAATCAACTTAACTTAATGAAGCTTCTTCTGTGTTCTTTATTATGTCCAAGAGACTTACAAAGGATCTTCATGGGTGGTCCTCCCCCAGCAGAGACTGGTCATTCGCGATCCAACAATGTAGTAGGGGGTTCTTAACCGCCAAGAACACGCTGGTACTGATGGATTATCACGAGCCTAACTGGAGAGCCCGATTGTTCCAAGAGGTTCCCCCTTGCACAAGATGCTAAGCAATTGGAAGCCCTCGATCTCAGCTTCGCTCTGATACCATTGGTGCGCAAATCGAATGTTGTATGGATACGTAGCGAGCGCCGAAAAGTTACCAAGAACAAAAGAACTCTATTTTAGTTCAAAAAGTAAGAGAGGATTTGCACAACATGAAGCAAAATTACCAATTAGGTACAATCTTCCCCCATGTCTTGTGTGAGTGCTCCATAAAGCATATATTTAATATTTTATTCATCTCCAAGCTAAAAAATAACCCAAATTTACAATTAGCATGCTTTAGCTTTTGTGTTTGCTTTTGTTCAAATAAAGAATAAAGCGGTTGGGCGTCCCAAGAGTCGGGTTGTGCCCAAATACAAGGACCAATAATGAATATTTAAACCGTGCGCCAATGTGCATACAAAAATAATAAATATATATCAAGCACTTCAATAAATAAGCATGTCAAAATAAATATTGACACCATGCCTAAGATGCGCGCCCATCAAACATGATAATTTCTTCTAAATAACTTGAATACACGCTATCGCCCAGTGCTTCCGAGTGCTTCCCAGTGCCACCGCTGCTTGCTCTATACATCAACTGAAGCATTCACAATTATTAGAAAATAATAAAATTAAGCTGACAAAAGTAAATACATAACAGTCTTCAATTACCATATAAACAAATAGATTAGAACTCTGTCCTAACCTTAATTTAATATGAGTGCGCACTCTAAACTCATAAACGTCCATTAATTTAAATATGTATTTTACAAAATCAACCGCTATGGAATCACCCACTTGCACATTAAATTAACTGCAAAACTTCACAGAATCCACCGTGGAATATGCCTCCTAGCATCGATCCTTGATACCTTGGGTTGGTTAGTAGAGGAGAAAATCAGAGAATGGAGATTTGGCGTGGAATTTCTTGTGGTTAAGCAATGGAGAAAGTTTCAAGCTCGTTAAAGTTGCATGGAAGGACTGTACCAAATCCAAAGAGGAAAAGGGACTCAGGTTATCCAGCCTGCATGAACTAGCAAGAAAAAGGCTATTAAGTTGATAATTAGAGCCTTCCAACATAAAAATGAGAATTGGGAACACATCTGCTCCACCTTTTCTTCAAGCGTCTCTCCTAGATGCAAAAAGGGCATTCACCCCAATTGGTAGCATTCAGCTCTGCGGAGAGTTTGGTATCAAAGGATGTTCTAACCTTACCAAAAGCCTATGGAGTTCATGGTTCTCCTACAAAGATTTGGTTAGACTCTTAACCCACAAGAGCTTTACCTTACCTTAGAGCTCAAATGACTCAATATGGTTTAGTCTGTTTCTAGCAACAGTTAACAATGAGGTAATCCCCCTGGCCTATAAAATGAGCAAGAAAGGAATCAGTCAATAAATAGACCTCTGGGATTACAATACAGAAGAATGGAAGTCTTGAGCAACACTTACTCAACAATATCGAGTCACTTGTGAAGAACTCTAGATTCTCATACAGAGACAAAATATGTGGGATCCCAATGTCTGCAAAACTATACAGCTTTAAATGAACTCTAGCCATAGAGACATCAGTTGCTACTGGGAAGATTCCAAGCATCTTCTTCCCATAAAAAATCTGAAACCAAGCAAAAACCAGCTTTTCGCTAAGATTAATAAAAGATGGTTTCTCAATTGGACTGAGAACCAATGGAAGTATAGGTTCCAGATGCTATGGAACCCATGCATATAACCTAAATTATGTTTCTTGCTATGACTTATCATCCTTAAGGTTGTTTGGACTAATCACTGTGACCACTCAAAATAGGGATATGCAATGAGTTGTGTCCGATGTGCTAAAATCATCAAGAACCAAAAAAACACTAACTCACCTTTTCTTGCATTGCAGGTCTAATACTAAGGTGTTAGTTTTTTTTACAAATCATCATTGTTCCCTTTCCACCCCCTGCATAACTAACATGGAAAGAGCTTCTTGTGGGAGAAATTTTCGGCCTTCCATTTCTCATCGAGAACTGGCTAAGACGGCTATTTTTGTAGCAAATCTGGAATAACAGAAATAAAATAGGGTTTTTAAACAAAGTGATAAGGACCCCTTACAAATGTTAAACGTCGAGTTTTTGTGGCAGATTGGCTCAAAAAGCCAGTAGATCATTAGAGTAGCCTACATCAAATTTCAACAGGAAAAAGGCAACTTGGACAAAGATAAAGACATGGGTAGTAAAGGCATATTATGGAGTGAAGAAGAGAAGAAGCTCAATAAGAACATCCTCAAATAGGTGAAGTACCCAGAAAAACTGGACACCTTGCGCAAGCGAGATCTCTCAAACCACTAGTCGCTCTCGCTCTTGCTCTCGCGCGCTAGCCTTTTGGCCAAGGTTTAGGGTTGCAGAAACTTGTGACGAGACGGGTTGCATGCACGAGGGAGGCACTCAAGGAAGATTGTGGGTGGACTGTCTTTCCTCGTGTCACCTGTCAGGGTATGTGCAGAGGTGACTTCGTCTCTAGGGATGCTTGCCCAGAGCTCTTCCCATATTGTGCAACAGTTTGGCACCATGTCTTTGCCCATCATGCAGACGACACCCCCTTCTCTGTACCATCATGATCCTGGCATGGCGGGCTCTCTACAAAGGGCCTTCGGCAAAATAGTGGGTAATCCATTGTTTAATGGACTCTCTGCGCAACATGCAGGCCAAGGGCATCTCGGACCTATAGGACAGCATGCAGAACAACAATCAAGAAGACGTGGAGATGTTCTGTCCTTTGGGACTAGAGCCATCCACCTGGGTGGTTTTGCAGAACAACTGGCAGGATGTGATAATAGAAGCCCCACAAACCAAAGGGAGAGCCTCCAAGAAGCTGAAGGAGCTGACAACGTTTCAACTCCTCGAGGTCAGTAGGGTCTTCCTCAACGAGGCAAATATCAGACTCAAGCAGAAGCTCAAAAAGGGTTGCACGACTCCACCACCCCCCCTAAAGCGTCTCCCGAATTTGGACAGCCAGCAAATCCAACAGGTATGCCAGGTAAGAAAGTCTGTCTCTCAGTACCTGCTGTGGAGTTGAAGAAGTTCACAATTTCTTATCAATCTAGAGTGCTTATTGGGCTATGTCATGGGGCACGCCCCCCATGGATTTTCTCCGAAATTGGGTCAAGCTGAACTGGGAACCAATCGGTGGGAAGCCCATGGCTATGCAATACCTCCCAAACAACTATTTATTCTTCCTTTTGGAGAGTGAGCATGGAG
Organism: Lygodium microphyllum; assembly: GCF_053477565.2. NCBI lineage: Eukaryota > Viridiplantae > Streptophyta > Polypodiopsida > Schizaeales > Lygodiaceae > Lygodium > Lygodium microphyllum. The sequence goes on along the minus strand of NC_141162.1, from coordinate 124,769,320 downwards.
CCCTAACCCTACTAAGCCATGGACAATGGATGCTGAGGAGCTCTCCATTGTCCCTCTTCAAATGGACTCCTGAGTTCGACCCCTCTGGTCCTAAACCAACTTACATCCCGATTTGGGTCGAATTCCCAAACCTTCTGTTGCACCTATATCCCTTCTTGAAAACCCTAGTTGCTCCCCTTGGTAGGCTATTAGGGCAAAGGCCTTACACGGACATTAATCCACGGTGGCATCCTCAACTACTCATAGAGATAGCCCTTAGCAAAACCCTGATAGATACATTGCTGATTAATGATTCAGAGGGCAACTTTGTGAAGGACCAACCTGTCCTCTACAAGAATCTTCCAAATGCTTGGTTCAAGTGCCTCAAAGCGGGACACTTCATTCGAAACTGCCCTGAATGGAAAGATAGAGAGAGTCCAGAACCCAACAAGGAGAATTCCCAAAACCCACAAGATGAGGGGTTCCAATCGATCAACAGGAAGGGGAAGAGTAAGTATCAGTCAACCCAGAAACAAAACAATAACAGCAAGGGTAAAACACTTACAATAACAGATACTCCCCCCTTCTCATGAACTTAGAGGATGTACTAGCAGGGAATAGTGAAAAGGGGGAAACTAGGGAAAAAAGAACACAATATTATTGAGTTTGGGAATCTCCCAATTCCCATTCTTTGAATGCTAAAAATGTGGCACCCAGATAACATGCCCATAAGTTTCTCAAAACCATATGATGTGACCTATCATTGGAAAGAGCTTGAAAAATGGAATCTATTGAGCTATAGAGCTCTCAATTTGGAGTTATAGTGTTCAAGTTATGACAAATCCAAAGATTTGACCACATGTCCCAAACTTATGGGAAATTCCCATATTCCCCAATATGGTGTTAAAGAGAGACTGCTCCAGTAGAGTTAGACTTTGATGATGTTATAGTGGAAGAAACTCAGGACGAAAACAAAAGGCAGGCAACCAAAACAAACGAGAATTGCATACATTCAGAAAACTTAAACATTGACCTCAATGAACAGAATGAAGATGTAGAGTTTACTCAGGCTGAGGAAGAGGAACTTCCAATGGAAAGAGAACCTCCTCTCAGCCCTATCCCTGCTGAGAGCCCAACCAAAGAGGGAGGATTTATTCAAAACACCAAAAGGAGATACTCGAGTGTAGGACAAAGTGCTAGTAACCCATTTGGTCAAACAAAGGGTCCTAAGAAGAAAGGGAAACAAAAAAAAACATAAATTTGTTTAATGAATAAACTAAAAATTTTCTCTTATAACATCAAGGGGTTGACTGACCCCAAAAGGGCAACTACTCTCAGGGAATGGCTCAAAGTTAGCGCCATCTTCACCGATGTTATTTGCCTACAGGAACTAAAAGTGTCAGATCCCCCTCTTCTAAAGAACCTACAATCAATGGCTAAGGAGTATGAATGGTTCATGACAAACCACACCAATAGGAGGGAGGGGACATGCATAGGTGTCTCCATTAAAATTAAGGATCAAATATGTAAGGCAATGATAGATACAGAGAATCACTGGGTTGCAGTCCTTTTTAAAAATCAGGATGAGTTTGCTGTTGTCTCAGTTTATGCCCCTAATACTTCTACTGAAAGATGCAGGCTGTGGGATTCATTTCAGGTCATCAATTGCCCCATTATCATTGCAGGGGACTTCAATATGGTCGAAACAACAAAAGACAGGTATTTGGAAAAAGGAACATGTATTGCAGGAACTAAAAAGAGTAAGTGGCTGGTAACTAAAGCCTATCATGGGCTTACGGATGTAAGTGAATAACTAGGATTTACATGGAGTAACAATCAAAGTGGAGCTTATCTACGTAAGGCTAGACTTGATAGATTCTACATGTCTGCAGGTCTGCTAGCCTCCTATGTCAATCTCAAAGTTAAAACTCTAGATAACTTAGTCATGTCTGACCATAAGCCTATTCAGCTGGTCCTCTCTAACTCATCCCAAATAGTAAAAGCTGGCTGGTTTCATACTGACCCCAGATTATTCCAAAACAAAACAGTTAGGGACTCTATCAAAGAAATCTGGACAATGGCCTTCTGGCAAACAGTCTCCCCAGCTCATTCATGGGCTAGAGCCATTAAAGGCACTCAACATTTTTTTAGGGATGTTAAAAATAAAAAAGTACAGCAAACTCGGGATCATAGAGCTAGACAATACTCAGTGTATAAATCCTTGGAGATCAGGATAGAAGTTGGGGAGACCTAGTAAGAATCAAACAAGAACTTAGTTCTGGTGAAGAAAAAGAAGCTATGGACATACAACTCTTCACTAGGCAATGGTGGGCTGGCAAAGCAGATAAACCCACCAGAGACATGTTCCAAGTCCTTTAAAAAAAAAGGATAGAGACTGTGTCCCATTGCTGAGAAGGGAAGATGGCACACATGCCCAAAAAAATGGAGAGAATCTCCTTATAGCTAAGGAATTCTTCTCTAAAATGTTTAGCTCCTCTAGAAAGAGCTCACAAGAAGAGACAACTGCCAAGGCTAAGATAGCAATGGTTAGAAGGAAGGTTGTCCCTCTAAGTTTGGCTGAGATTCTGGATGGGGAGCTAACAGCTATTGAGATCAGTGACACCATTGACTCTCTAGCATCAGGGAAAAGCCCATGGCTTGATGGCCTTCCGAATGAATTCTTCAAAGAATTCAAAGATTTTCTTATTCCCCCCCTTCTCATGGTATGGAGAGAATCCCTGAAATTTGGAGCCTTGCCTCACATAATCAATGAAGGAGTAGTCAAGCTAATCCATAAGAGAGATGATAAAGAACTCCTAGCTAATTGGAGACCCATCACATGTCTCACATCAGCATATAAGGTATTTGCTAAAGCCATAGCTAGAAGGCTATCTGACCAACTAGATCACTGGATAAGAAAAGAACAAAAAGGGTTCATTAAAGGGAGATATATCCTAGACTCAATAATTGCCCTATGGGAAGGCATTGAACATGCCCAAAAATCCAACCAAGACTTTGTGTTCTTCAAGATTGATTTTGACAAAGCTTATGATAGGTTAGAATGGGATTTTATCCTCCAATCCCTCCATGATATGGGGCTGGGTAGAAAGTTCATCAAGTATGTTAGTACTCTTTTTGGTAATGCCTCCACAAGAATTGCCATTAATGGGGAGATGATTGATTCTTTTCCCTTGAGAAGATCCATTAGGCAGGGTTGCCCTCTTGCTCCCCTTCTGTTTGCCATTGCAGCTGATTCACTAGGGTGGCTCATTCAAGCTGAGATTAATAATGGCAACATTAAAGGGATTAAAATCCCCAACAACAAATACATGGTTCTCAACCAGTTTGCTGATGATACAAATAGCACGGTAAATAATGATCCAGTCTCATTAGTAGCCTCTTGGAACTGCTTGCAAACCTTTTGCAAGGCTTCTGGCTTTGTGATCAATCCTAACAAAACAGGAATTAAAACACTAATCAGTCCTTGTCCTGGTTGGCTCCTGCCTGCAGGGTGCAAGGAGCTGGAAACAAGTAAAGTTTTCAGACTTCTAGGCATACCCATGGGCTTTGGGATTTCAATGAAACAAAGGTGGGATTGGGTTTTGGAAAAAATAAGGGGAAAATTTGAAAAATGGAAGGGGATGCAGCTCAATATGGCAGGAAGATGTATGGTTCTTAAACACATACTAATTCCATCCACAATCTACTTTTTGGCTTGCTGGAAACCGTCTAAGTCAGGAATGAAGCAACCAGAGCAACTAGGGAGAAAGTTTTTGTGGAGTGGGAATGGGGAAAAGTTCAAAGTACCTAAAGTGTCTTGGGCTATATACACTACACCTAAGAAATCAAGCAGTCTTGGTCTTCCCAATCCTAGTATTCTGGCTGACAAACTGGCAGCCAAATGGATAGCAAGAAGCATCATAAGGAAAGAAGAGGACTGGATAACTCTAATCAAGGCAGCCACTGGCAAATTTCAGGTAAAGGGCTGTCCGAAATGGAAAGGCTCAGACCCACTAACAATAACTATTAGTCCTGTCAAACTGAAACCTAAAGATTGTTCGCCTCTGGCAAAAGGTCTCTGGGAGGCTTGGTTCAAGTACAAAAACCTATTAATCCCCTCTTCCCATCCCAACCTCACCCTGCCCTGGTGTTCCACAGACTGCATCTGGTTCAGCTTCTTTAAGGGAGCCATTCCAGACAATCAGCTCAACTTAGCCCACAAGCTCTTCAAGAAAGGAATTAGAAGTTGGAGGGACATTTGGGATCCAGCCCTTAAAAGGTGGATGACTGGAACACAACTAAAATGGAAATTCAAACTAAAAAGATAGGAATCGGAATTGTTAAGTGAAAGGGTACTCTTATGGGGACCTAACATGCCTATAATGAGTAATCTTAACCACCACTTCAATCACAGGGGAATCTGTTTGTTGGGGGACAAACCTCTTCTACCCCTTCCCGACCTAATAGAAAGCAATGCTCCTCTCTGTAATAAACTGAATAACAGATGGCATATTAATTGGGCAGTAGCACAGTGGAAGTACAGGTTCTGTAACATATGGGCTCCCTCAATCCAACCAAAGATGTCTTATCTTATGTGGCTCATTACCCTCAAAAGTCTTTGGACTAATGAGAGAGCACTTAAAGTTGGTCTGGGGAATGGACTTTGCCTAAGGTGTGGCCAACAGGTAGAATCAATCCCTCACATATTCCTTAACTACCCTAAAAATTCTAACATCTGGTGTTTTTTGCAGGTCCTTGTCTTCAAGTATCACCCGATTAAACTCACTTGGAAAGAGTTGTTACTGGGGGGAAATATATGGTCTCCCTCCCCCAATATGGAATTGGATCAGAAGTTATTACCTGTGGAATATTTGGATAAGCAGGAACAAGAAAACGTTTGAAAATACTGATGTGGATCCTATACATGGCCTTAAATTTGATATTTTTTTTGAGACTGAGAAAGACACAACAACCATTCTCAAGCAGCATGAGGACAACTTGAAGGAGGGCCTAGGGATTTCAGATTCCACTGTGGACGTGGCAGCCATACTGCTGGATATCAAGAAGAAGGTTGAACAATGAGTTACTTATCTTAGGATGATCACATCTGATGCTTAAGACTTGCTATGGTCTGTTGGTTTTGTAAAGCTTATAATCTGTACACTTAAGTAATGGTAGCTTCGTAGTTTTCAAGCAACACTCCCTTAACCAGCTGTAAACTTTTTGTTTTATCTTAATACAACTTTAAAGCTTACATTAAAAAAAAAACCACTAGTCGCTCACATTTCCATATTTGCCCTTTGTTTTTTCTTAGTTTAATACATCTTAACGTGGCTTTCTTCACTGTGGCGCGAACCTCGTGAGCTCGTGGATCATCTCGGCGCTCGAACGGTCGAACCGTCTTGGCTGTCCATTCTGACAGGTCAGTCCTATGATCTATCAAGTTGACAGTGATCTCATGGTCTCGTCTCTTTTCGCTGGTGCACGGTGACATCATGACTGCAAAGTTAGCGTTACAGAATGATTGATGGGTGTCGGCACCGAATCTTTCTGCTGGTGTCACACATTGGCATGGAACCTGGAGGAGGCTGGAGGCACGCCGCACGGACTTTAAACTTTACGTTGTATTATTGGAATTTGGCATTGCGCATATATATTATATTTGTTGAAAGCCAAGCCTTCCAGGGTCGAACGACAGATCGTGACCATTTTTAAGTAAAAATATGTAAGACACTTACAGCCTTATTAATGAGGGTTTTTTTTGCCCCGCCCGTACACTTCAGTCTTCATGGTTGCAACTTGCAATGAGTCGACATTGACAACATTAGTATTACATACAGGTGGGTGGGTACCTGTAAAAGTTTGCTTGGTTTTTGTATTTGCTGGAAGCGTGGAAATCTATAAACCCGTAATAGTTTCCTTGTAGGGGAAACCAGCATCTTTTTTATGGTCCCACACTATTAAAAACCTAGTATACGATCAAATTTCAATATTTTGTCGTCTCTGGAGTCTGAGGGCATTATGAGGTCGTGCGACTCGTGCCGCATGGACAAGTGGCTAAAAAGCCCCAGCCTGCCCCTTCGCTTCCAAATTGGAGCACTCCTTGGTGTGCTGTGTGTGCAATATATTCCGATTGAGTTGCCGCTGGTGTAGCCTCCCCTGCGCGCCGACACCATGTTTGTCACTGTAGCCGTAATGGCGGTGAGCTTTTGCGCCTATGTCACCTTGGCCTCTCGCGCGCTGGGCTACACCCCCCACCTCACACTCGCCCTCTTAGCCGCACTGCCCATCTTCGTCTACAAACACCTCTCTGCTTTGAAGATGTCCCTGTCCTCTTTTCGCCTCGCCACCTTCTTCAAACTGCATGGGCCTACCGCCTTTCTTCTGCTGGGAGAGAAGCTCTCCAAAGGTGACGAGACCTTCCCCATCGGCAACTACAACCAGCTTGTGGTCTTCAACCTCAACATCATCAAGCTCTGCTTGGTGCAGAAAGCCTCCAACAATGACAAAGGGGGGCGAGCTGCTAGGCTCATGGGCGACGTTCTCGGCGCCCTGGATGAATGAGCATTGAGGATGACCACGTACCCTCCCACCAAGTTTTGAACCCACGTACCAAGCAAGCCGAGAGAATTCAAGCTTTGAGGACCTGGTCCTCGAAGAGAGGGAGAACGAGCTCACAAGAAACTCTAAACCATTTGCTATCTAGTGAAATTAATCCAAAGTAGTAAATTCTTTAGATTTCTTACTTATAACTAGCAAAATTGTTTCGCAAAAATTTGTTACATATAACTCAAAAGACTCTTACATATAACTAGTAAACCTATTGCTTTTCCTATATTGTTATTTTCTTTTGTATAGTAAAATACAATCTTTTGATAGATACACCCATTTAGCATACAATTAAGCCTTTGCAATTAGAAATTACATTAATTATCTTGATAAGAACTAGCTAGGTGTAGCATAATTCTAATAAAACATTTGAATCATTTTATAGAAAACCACCATGTGAGATTATGACTAGTTTTACAACGTGCAGTACATACCCACATGAGCAAAACACTTCGAGGCTAGTTACACACCAGGCAAATGCCCCTACTTGACGTCAAAACAATTTGTGCTTTTGTTTACACACTTGTATTTCAAAAAGGTGTGTTTGGTTGAGTGGTAAGAGCTTGGGACTTGCATCTAATTGATTGTGGGTTCAAGGCTTGTTAGATCCTCTACATTCACTACAAGAGAAAGGCCTTATAGACGCGCACTCTACACGCGAAATAACGGGTGTGTTTATTAGTACGTTTATCAGCGCGTCTATTGGCGCTAGTATATAGACACGAAAAACGCGTCTATATACCCACGTTTTTAAACGTGCTTATAGATGCGAAAATAAACGCATAGATTTTTCATTTCTCATAAAGTCCCTAAATATGATTAAACATCTTAACAGCTAGTATTTTTTAGAATACATTACCAACTTTACTTCTTTGTCATCTAATATAGCTTGCCCAATTGTACTTCTTTGTGCATCTTGGTGCATTGATCTTTCGATGTGCGCATTCAATTCTAATACTATAACACAATAAACGTTATATGTATCACAAAAGTAAACGACTCTTAATTGATATTTTAGTTATTTCTGAGTATTACAACTATTGCTATTCCACTGTATATTTGTAATACTAAAAAATAACTAAAATATCAATTAAAATTGGATGTATATTTGTATTACTGAGCATATTTTCTGAGATTGTAGCCTATTGTAATACTCAGAAATAACTAAAATAGTCTATACAGTATTTGCTATGCTCAGAAATTGATATTTTAGTTATTTCGGAGTATTACAAATTTACAAAATATTTTTTGTAATATTATCAATTTCTTCGTCATCATCTGCAACCATATTGTTATCCTCTTCTGTGCTTCCTTGAACATCCTCGTGGGGATCATCTTGCACTGCATCATGTATATCATCGATCATGGCATCATCATGTACAAAACCACTTGGATGACGTCTAATTGTGCAATGCTCACCCGTTGTTACTACTTCTTTAAACCACTTCATATCTAGTACATATATAAAAAATCTCCTAAATTCAAGCTTCAAAATATCTTGGATCAAGCCACAATAACCTTCCATGGTGCCATTGGTATCCTAGAAGTTTGCAAGGATACCATAATCCTGGGTATTTCTCTTATCATCTATACGTTGAGTTCGAAAATGTTTACCTTTACACCAAATAGCATTGAGCAATGTGCACTAGTAGTACATTGTTGAGACCATATTAATGATTTAGTTAAAGATGAAACATGTGAAATTACTATATCATATATAACTAAAGATAATTTTATTATAAGTATATCTCACCTTTGATAAGCAACCTCGTGCGTATTCCCACTCCTCTTGCGATATATCCATCGCCTCCTCTTTTTCCATCTTCTCCATTTCTTCATGTAGCCAATCTATATCAATATGACGTGGAAGCGCACTTAAATGTTCTAGAGATGGGACATTACGTCCATGTCTAGCACGAAATACTTGCCTTTCGCTTACTCTTCTTGCCCTTGCTTCTTTATATAGTGTCACCCATTTGCTCATTACTTTGCTGTTAGGCACACAAAATACATTTAACTTACGAAGTTTCTCTTTCATTAGCACTTTGCTTCCTTTTCCTTGAGGTATTATAGAGGTCATTCTCAAATCTTCATCATCTTTCCGTAGTCGTGGTAAAGAGGGGTCCACTTTAGTAAGATATTCAGAGATTTGTACAAGGGGTGATTGCACTAACCAACCCTCAGCCATACCTCCCTCGGGCCATGCATTTTGCCTTACAAAATCTTTTAGGGTTTTTATAAAGCGCTCTAGAAAAAACATCAACTTTGCATGAACTACCCCACAAATTGTGATCTCATCACAATCAGATGTACGAGTAAGTGTAATTGAGTAGTCAAAATGGAGTGAGGAAAAGTTTTCTCCACCAAACAAACCACCTCAATGGACAATACTCGAGCCTCTTGCAACAAATTGGGTGGGAAACATCATCGTTTTTAAAAGAGGATACAAAAATGTCATTGACGAAGGAATTCGTCTGCTTTGCTTCTACGCCAGCAATGTTCTACAGTATAATAACAGAAAGGGAAGATATGTACTGCCCTGTAAACGGTTCAATCATGATAACAGCAAGTCACCTGCCATACAATCGGAATGGCTTCAAATTTTTTACATCCAATGGAGGACTAGGGAAAATGGACCAATTAGCCCGCTATTTCAGGAAAAAACGAATATGAGAAAGGGGGATCGAATGCCTGGGGAGAAAAAGCCAGGAGAACAGGTTGGTAGGAAACAGGGGATGGAGATCTAGCGCAGTCACGGGTCCAGGCCACCACGCTCGATCGGATTGATGCCATCGTGGAGTGTGCCAACTGCATTGATGGTACTAGAGAGGCCCTTGAGGTTGAGAATTACGAATCTGCAGCCAAGTACGTGGAGACATTCTTGCATCTTGATGCACAGTATAGTGATTTCCCCAGCATAGCCACAGGGAAAGAAGGAGATAAAGAAGGGAGATGGTCCCCTACAACCAGTCCGCGGAGAAGATGAGCAAGATATCAAAGATATAGACTTTTCAATAGGATGCCTTAACGACATCGGATCAAGGTGGCAGTACGCCCGGACAGAGAAACATTGATTGTAGCATTTTGGGCATCAACTAAAGGGAATGTTGAGCAAGGATCTCATACAAATGTATGCTATCAAGAAGATGGTGCTATGAGCTCAATATTGCAGTCGTAAGAACTACATCTGCGACTAAGGAAGGAAGAGATCAAAGACCAATTTGGTTGTCCACTATAGTGGAGAAGACATCAGTACAGCTGTTCAGTCAGATCAAAGAGGGTAGAAGAGAGGCCTGCAAACGAAAACAGATCTGGACATGAGATTATTAGAGCCGCAAAGAGAGCTTATCACTCAACCTGTCATTAGTTATGTCAATCGATGTGAAACTTCTTTGATCAACCCTGCTCACAAAGGCAAGCTCATCAATGTTGGTGAAACCAGAACAGAAGAGGAATGAATATACAGAGCGTGAGAGAGCCTGTTATTGATAAGGAAGACCATACAACTTGATATCAGATCTCATGTTTTGGGTTGCCACTTAATCCATCCCTAGGATTCTTTGCCCCTTCGTTTGACTTGCTACTCAGAAAGACAGGGGTTGCTGCAATTGAATCTTTCAATTTTCTCGGATAACCATAGGAAAAAAAAAGGGGTTCCAGAAGCTTGCTGTTGTATTCTGCAAAAAACCATTCATAATTCTTTGTGAGAAACTCTGACACCGTTGATTTATGTCTTGTCAAAATCTCCTTGAATGTTGTAGTAGCATCTCATTGCACATCAGAATTTGGAAGCTCCATATAGCCAAAGAATTTCCTCAAATTATTTGACTCTAAGATATACTTTGCTGTACTTTGGTGTCTTATGCATGATGCTTTGCCCTGGAGCTTGAGCGTACATCCACAACCATAAAACAAAGCCATCTAGGACTTGTTGTTGTGTGGGGAATCGGACAATAGGATTATTCACATGCTGGATCTTCTATCTTGAAATTCGTCAAGGTCCTCTGTGGACGCGACTTTGCTTTCGAAATCCTTCGACATCTTTGGTGAACCCGACGTGAAAGCGTCGCATAAATTTCAGGATGGGAGATACTTCAGCATCAGTTTCAGCCTCTTCTACGATTCCTGCTTTGTCCTCTACTTCAGCTCCATCATTGATTGCTGCTTCAAGTACTTCAACGGATGATTTAAAGCAGATTTTGCAAAATATGTCTATGTATATGCAGCTTCAAAATCAGCAGACGCAATTGTATATGCAGCAACAGTAGTAGTTGCATCAACAACAGTTGTCTCAACAAAGGCAACTATATTCGGAGCAAGAGAATGCAATCAGCGCGACTAAGGCGATTGAAGCAGTTGAGAATGAGAGGATGTTATTTGATGGTCGTAATGTTTTGGCTTATTTGAAGATGTATGAGATCAAGATGGGATTTTTTGGAGTACCAGCAGGACTTATGAGTAAGTATTTCCTTCGTCTTGTCACAACCCGCCTTGAGGGCAAAAGTGACTGATCATTTTTTGGGATGGCTACACGGCGGTCATTCCGAGAGTGGGTCTACATGCCAAACAAAGGTCTAGCTGCTTCAGAGTTGATACAAGAATTTGAAGAGAGGTATAGTTAGCTTGATGCCATTGAACAAAGAGCATTGGATGTTGAGAAAGTTAAGATTTTCTTGCAAGTTGCAGATCCTGCTCTTCAGGAAGAATTAGGAGAGCCTATGGGTCTTAAAACCGATTGGCAAGATGCCTAGGATGCAGTCTCGACTTTGATCAAGAGGAGGATATGGAAGACCCGCCTACAGAATGGATCTATGACACCGACGCCGTCTTCTGCTCCTATGCTTGCTTCTATCCTTGTTATTTCTTCTCTTCATCAGTAGCCAGTTTCTTGGCCTATGCCAATGCCTACTGTTTCTACTCCTCATGTTCCTCCTGTTCCAAGACCGATGCCGGCTCCTTCTGCTCCAAAACCATCCGCTCCGTCGGTGCCTTCCTCTCTTGATGATATAATCAAAGGCATAACGGATTTGACACTGGAGTCAGTTAAAGCAGAATTGGTGGGAAATTTGAAAGAACAGTTTGCTTCGACCATGCCTACTATTCCTTCTAGTGCTCCTAGTGCACCTAGGGGTGCTCCTAGTGCACCTAGGAGAAATCGAAGATGTATTTGGTGTGATAGTACGGACCATCAGCATTGCAAGGATTGTGAATCTTTTCAGGATGCAAGGAGGAAGAATTTGGTATTTTGGGGACAAGATGGTAAGATCTGGTTGACTGAAACAGGAGCTCTGCTTGCTACCAATTTTGGGAAAGGCGGAATGAAGAAATTAGTGGATGACATGGCTGCGTGTACTTCTTATGTGGCAGCTAGAGGAGATGCTTCTGCATATGGAGTCCAGATTGAGAAAGGATCAGAGAATCAGTCAGCATTATGGACTTATGCTATGGAGACGGCAAACAAGGGAAAAATTCAGCAAACTATTTTGACTAGTGCAGGCTCTAGCATCAGATCTGAGACAGGTTGGGATTCGCCTGTTGACAGGTACACTATTTATGCCTACTTGGCTAAGTCTCAGGGAGTAGATGTACTTGTTGAGGAGAAGCGTAAGAGGGATGAAGAAAATCCAAATGCAGCTAAAAAGACTAGAGGGGGTGAGTTTGTTACTCCACCTATTGTAGGACCATCTTTGAGACCAGGGCCAGAACGACAGATGGAAGATGCTCACAAGAAAGAAAAGATGCAAGAGCCTAGAGAGAGAAAGCAGCTAGGGTTTAGATTGATGTCCAATATTGAGACATCTACGGACATGAAGAAAATCTTTAATGACAAGATACTTGGCAGTGAGGTGACTTTTACTATTTCTGAGGTTTTGGGCATCTCGAAAAGAGAGTTTCAAGATCAGTTCCAAGAGGTCCTGAAGAGGAAAAGACATGCATTGCCTACTATTGATACACAGGGAGTTTTGATTGGGGAGTTGGATGAGGATGAGGATGAGGTTATGGTTGAGAACGTTTCTGTTTTTCCATAGATAGAGAAGAGAGTTCAGCGTATGCATTATGCTAAGAGGTGGGACATGACACCACCCATAGCTCTCAGCCCAAGTATATGCCTATGCAATCTATTGTGACTAGATCAACTGAGGCTCGATCTGCACAAGTGAATCCTCTAAAGGGAACAAAAGACACACCCACTTCTGATCTGCGTCATGAGGACCTGACACCGAGACCTACTAAGAGTAGCCAATACACTGAACTAGTCGTTACTACTTTCAATTAGGAATCACAGCAGTCACATCCTTTGGCCCTGACGATGCCCCTTGCGGAACATATCCTTAACAATTCAACCGTGGAAGAGGTGTCATAACCAACATCCTTGAAACTTTCTGCACTTCCAAAGCACCCAAAGCCTAGACTCGAGAAGAAACATCTCGAAGATGTGGCCAAGGAGATCGCGCATCTGACCAATCAACCTATCAAGGCTGTTTAGCAAGTCGCAACTAAGTTCCATGAGAACACACCAGAGAAAGAGAGTGCTAAGGCTCAACCAAGCACACCAATGACTGACCTAGTTCAAGGTCTTGAGTCTTTGAGAAAGACACCTTCATTTCCCATGAATAAGAGGAGAACACAACGAACACAACAACGGTTACAAGTGGTTGTGAATGCCAAGAAGATTGAGACCAAGAGCACGGAAGAACTTGGGAATAAAGCATCGAATCGACCCACTAAGGAACCCATTTCCATCTCCCCTAACAACGGTAAAACCTCAAAAACATTAGTGTATTCTGATAACTAATAAGTCAAAGCAACCATCACCATCTTCGGTTTCTTGCAACACTCAATCCACCGACAACATAACTTGCATTGACCAATCAAGAGTGGATACAACACTGTCACAATAGGTTGACAAATCTATACCAGTCACATCCAAGGAAAACCATGACACAATAACAATAAAGCCTCAGGAGACACATGGAAACCCCGAGGACATAAGAAATCCTAGAGTTGACCAATCTTGCTCATCTAAGCCTGAGCCCCCAGCTACGGTAAAGCCTAGGAAAACTCCTACAACCTTGCATGAGATAGCAACCGAACAAGCCCTCATTGAACATAGAAGTGTCGTAGAATGTTTAACTAAGTTGGATGCTAAACTCAAAGTATTCGCATGTGTCTACATCCTTGCGGACATGGGTGCATTCCCCAAGAAGCAACTTGGGGAATCCTTGCCATTTTCCCTATCCTAGAAAGAGCAAGAATATCTTGATGAGCACTATGATAGGCTCGTGCATGAACTCATGCGACTCATCTTTGACGAGGAAGCCGATGAACTACGCTTAACTGTGACATTCAATGACGTGCTCTGCCAACCAAATCTCTTAGAGATAGAGCAACTAAAGCAACAATCAGAGGGTCAAGTCAATTTGAAAAATATTGGTTTGAAAACTGCATTATAATGGCTAAACTGGGAACCCAAATTATGATGGTCTCAAAGGAGCGATTGGCCAAATGGCAGTCTCAAGCGATTGGCCAAATTACTGCCATTCGAGGTATGGACTTAGCTGGAACTAGCCAAGAGAACTCTCTGGCTGATAAGGTTCTCACTGAGGAGGAGTTACATGTTGCTAGTAGACTCGGACAAGGTACCATGCTACTCGATGTTGCAAAATATCTATTGTTATTGAGTAAGCTGCCACGAGTATTGGATGCATATGCCACACTCCACTACAATCTTGAGTTCTAAAATTGGTTTTCATCCTCACGAAGTGGCATGGATTTGTAAATGTGTACATAAATAAACAATGAGTTTTGTGACCCTGTATGGATAATATTAACACACACAAGAAATGATAGTCAAGCGCAGGGAGAAGAGTTGGGTTTGACAAGCTGAGCTCCTTAGGTCCTCCTCTCACCACACATCTAGAAGTCATGTGACCATTCCCGCCTCCAGGTGGAGGGCATGCAACCCTCATTATCGCCATAGAAAGCCTTGACCAACATCTCTGATGGCATAGACGTGGCACCGTCCCCTTCTATACACCTTTCCCATTTTTTGTCTATCTTTTCGGGGACGAGCCTTGCTCCACTCCCTGACAACAGTCCACACAACTTAGCATAAGCCAAGATCTGATAATGGCTGGAATACGCCTCGCAGTCTAGGCAAGACGAACATCCTCACGGGGCCGTCCCTCTACAACAAATGTTGTATGCCTCACCTTGCTCTTCCTCCTTATATGCGCTTGATAATCCATTGTTTAATCCCTTTCATGCAAATAATTCTATCCTACCTCAAAGCCTAACCTTGACTCACATTTTGCAAATTTCCCCATAGTAGCCGTCATGGAGTACACAATGTAGGTGGCATGCAAGGAAGCTCTCCTCCGTAGAAGGGAGCATAAGGCACAAGTGCCTGCACCAAAGTGATATGTGCCTACCCTTAAGAGGTACACACCAAAAAGAGGCCCTAAGCGACGCCACCCCAGATGCAAGCCAAAGACATCCCAGGCCAGGAGAACAAAGGCTCAAGGGCATGCCCGGGGGGTGGCAACCCTGGCCGTGCAAGTCCTTACTAGACGCTCGGGCACCAGGTGCTCGAAAGAGGAGAAGGCAACTAGAAACAAGAGGGAATTTGATGAATTATTTAAAAGAATTCTTGAAACAGCTGCGGCCAAGGACTACACCATTCGTGTCCCGGCCGATATCTTCCCCACCTAGCCTGACAGGAGCCGACCACCGGGGCAGAGCCCCAGCCGTCTCATCGCCCAAATTCATCCCGCCTCATACAAATAGAATAGGCCCTATGTTTGTATAAGTTGCTTTCCAAATGCCATCTTGTCATAACTTTTTGTCCTTAAGTGGTTAAAGGAGCAGGCTCCCCAACTGTACAAACCTCCCTTACTACTAATCCATGGCATGTCTTTAACAAGCGCCAATGATATGCATCCCAGCTAGCACCATAGGATTTTGATAAAGTAATATATTTTTGTGTTGCATCTATTCATTATAATTGATGCATGTGACTTACATATAATCTCACGAAGTGTCAAGTGGATACAGGACGACACAACTCTTTGTACGAAAGTGTTCAATGCCCAAGCCACCGTAAGACCACCAACCTCACAAAGAGCCATGACGAAGCCACACCTCTGAAAGTGAAAATCACCCTTGTCAATTGCCCACATCGCATGGCCCAAAGCATGGTCACTGGCCACTTTCTCTTTCTGGGTCAAACTCTACACTTGGCACTCACGGCAGTTATCATCTCAATTGTACCAATATCACACGTTACAAAGAGGTTTTGCAAAATCTCTATGTGTATCTCCCCATCTCAACAGCTGTGCCTCTAGCAACGAGGCTGGGATACAATCATCACTGTAATATCCAGTTTCAAAGCCTTTGAATCTAGACATTTCTTGATCCAATTGAAAGGCTAATAGCCTCAATGTATTGCAATGGTTGTACTCATGTTATTATTTAAAAGAAAAGAAAAAAGTGGAAAAGAAAAGGAAAGAAGAAAAAGAAAAAGAAAAGAAAAAAGCACTCACAATCCCAGCACGACACTTAGGGCACATCAAGTGTAGGACATACCTAGAGAGCTCGTCTCGCCTATGGTTAGACTTGTCACCCTGACCATTTGCACGATTCCTTTTTGCACTCCGCCTTAGTACCATTGCAGTTGATCGTGGTAAGCATTGCACGAATGGCCATGAAAAGTACACCATACTCATCGACAGACCTAATAGCTACCAGCTACTGAAAGTTCGGTGTCAATGTATTCAATTATGCTACATCGTGCTGTCACAATGCAAAGGATGTCTCATACACCTTCCTGTGTACTTCTCCTCAACATGGAAAACTTTGCTTCATCCACACATTCTTATGAGGAACCAAACCCTTGGTCTTCTAACTATGTAATATCTAAGTATACACGAGCACTCATATCATATCTGCACTAAAATATATATACAATTTGGGTCGTCAAGTGCAAGACAATACTCTCATGTCAACCTGTCTCCCAAACTAATCAAACTACGTCTTGTGCATGAAAACAAGACTAGAACTACCTCAAGGGAGAGACCACATATGAGAGGTTTTCAATCGTAGGTACTAAAGACTCCATCAAATGCATTGTTAGCTATTCATCATCACTTAATTATGATATCTTGACCATTCCTATCATGCAAGCCCACCAAACAATTAGCCTATGCAGAATCCCCACAAACCACCACCTGTGCCAATCCCCAGTGCAATTCTCAACAATGAACAGCCCTACCCCCAACTCCAACCACCCTACCACCAACCACCCACACCAAAAACATGGCCCCAACAACCTTCATCTGCCCACCACCAGAAATCCCCCAAGGCAACTATAGACATCCTTACTACCCACGTCTTCGGTGCATGCTAAAGCGTGCTACCTACAATTGTGAGTGCCATGGGACTGGCACTTGTCTAGGAGGGGGATAATGTTTCAGGCATTCCAAGCCAAGCACTAATGGCTACCTCTCATATAGTCGACACGCCTTCCATCTCTACAAGTTTAGTAAGCTTGCCTCCATGCCCGATCAAGTTACCTCTTCTCCCAAGCACTCCGATAGCTCCATGATCCAAGTGCAAGCTTGAAGCAAGCTCCAGCCTCAAGCTTCGCACTCCAAGCTCCATTTTCGCAAGCAAGAAAAGCAAAGAGAAGAGAAAAGAAGAAGAGAGGAGAAGATGGATAGCTTCTCCTCCACGGTGCATCACCCTTACACACTCACTCCCTCACACTCTCACACTCCCTCTCTCAAGCACAAGCTGAAGTAAGGAAGAAGAAGAAGAAGAAGAAGAAGAAGAAGAAGAAGAAGAAGAAGAAGAAGAAGAAGAAGAAGAAGAAGAAGAAGAGAGCTCATTTTGGCCACACACAAAAATGAGGTTCTCATTCACTTTTCAACTTTATATACAAAACCCTAAATCCCTTTTGGGCGGTCATCCCCTTATCCCCTTTTTTACATGGTCGGCCTAGGCCCTTTTTCTCATTATCCTTCTATCTTCCTAGCTTCCTCCCTACCGCTCATCTACCTTTACAATTTGCATGGGTGAGAGCCCGGCACTCTTTAAAATAAATCCTGGTTCGTCTTGTGCTCTTTTACACGAGTATTAACTTGCGCTTATCTTGTGCGCCTTTCTCCTTGATTTAGGACTTCTCTACACTTCTTGCATTTCTGGATTCTTCTTGGCACTTCTTCACCTTCCGTTTTGCTTTTGCCTTGGCCTTGTCTTCTGCTTCAGATTTTTTGAATTTTCCACCTTTGTTCATTTGAGGGTTAACAAGGATAAAGAGGATATGCCACAAATAATAGATCTAAACATGCATGCTAAATACGTAGTAGCTCTATATTATTCTCGAGTAAGTAGTCAACGATGTCATTGTAATGAGTCAACTTGGTCTCTGTCATCAATAAGAAATATGTTAGCAACCACAAAGAATAGGGAGTGAGGATTATTAATGCGTCTTTTAGCAAGTCAACATGCAGTGATTAGAAAAACAGAATAGTAGGAAAGCTAACCTGGACTACAAAAGATGGAAGATGCACTACTAATGATGGTGGTCGAAGTACACCAAAGCACTATGAAACAAGGTCATCTCCATCATAGAGATGCTACAGCACTATCTCAACAACGGGTCAATCTTTCATAGCTGCCATGTGTGCTATCAGAGGGGTTTTTGTCGAAAGGTCGAATCCACCAGGGATCACAGGCAGAAGAAAGTAGAGATAGGAGATTGGAAGAGAAGAAAGAGAATAGACAAGAGGTAAACACGATAAAGACAAAGCACAATGAACTGAATCAATATGTATTAAAAGAATTCGGAATCCTTGCACTACTCAGAAGCAATGTCCAGGCATTAGATCTCCTAGAGCTTCTTCGTAGAACAAAACGTGCATCAAAACTACAGCTCCTTCTCTATTGCTCAGAACCCAAATCTGATGGCTCTGTTGGCTCCGAAAGGGGGGTAAAACATACAGGACACCTGCTCACCTATCTCCCAGATCTCTCCTTCTTCCTCTTTCAGTTCAAACTGCAATTTTTAGCTTGTTTACAACGATTGTGACACGCAAGATTTCGTCAATCTATCCTTATTATGAAAATCCCATAATTGGCTAAAAAAGCAACTAGCTTTTTTGCATGCCATCCTAATCTAGAAGCTTTTCTAACTGTTTTGGATATTATAAATAGGCTAAAATTATCCAAAAATCTAGTATTTTTGGATAATCCATGCAACTCACACTAATACTAATGACTGAGATCACATTGACTCTCTTGATTAATAAGAAGTCAGATGATGATGCATTCCATGATTTTTTACACTGTGTCCCCATAGCATCATGACATCCACCCCCTCTAAACCTACAGATCCTCCGATATGTGCCACCAATGCACCACCTGGATCAAACATCCATAGCATCAACTTGTTGCTTATCATGCATATAATAAAGCATTCCCTTGGATCATAGATCAAAATACTTAGCATTTGTACAAATCTTGAGCCATACCTAGTATCCCCTCTAGGGTCATAAGGCCTTGGGTGTATATCATACACTACAGACTATTGAATCTCCGTATACATGCTATCAATGAACCCATCAATAAATACATAGCAACATGCCTGCTCTTTCAAAATCTATCGCATGGGAAGTTGCTTTTGATAACCCTTTTGCTCCTCATCCAACATAAACTGAGTCTCACTTGCATTCAACACATTTTCGGCATCACCGAAAATAGTGAAACAATCCATATCTTGAAACATCTTTGATTTGTCTATTAAGGACTTTAATAAAGCATTCGAAACATTGTCCAACTGTAAATCATTACATCTAACATCTTGTAAATGTATATCCTCGAGCTCATGAACTGTTTGAGAAACAATAACTTTATCATCCTGCAAATCATGTGCATCCAACAAGTCATCAATCTCCGTTTGAGTCCGTACATCAAGTAAAACATTATCTTCACAAACCTCTTCAGATGAATTAAGAAAATCTATAGGTGCAATGGTTGAATCTTCCAATACAGGGTCTTCTAAGGTATCCATAATGGTCTCAATATTAGACTGTAGCTTATATCCATGTTGTTTGTCCTCTTGCTTGCTATCATGTTTCTGCTCTTGCAAAACTTCTTCCATAACATGCTCAAGAGATGGTGTGGGAGCTTCCACTCAACCGCCAAGACCCACGGACCGCTTATTGTTTCAAGCGTTCCAAGCCGAGCACTAATGGCTATCTCTCACCTAGCCGATGCGTCGTTGATCCTACGAGTGTAGTGAGCTTACCTTGATGCCAATATGAGTTGCCTTCTCTCTCACACACACGGTAGCTCCACAATCCTAGATGCTAGCTCAAGAATCCTCAAGCCTCCTCCATCTCCAAGCTCCATCAACCATAGTCGTGCGCGCGAGAAAAGAGAAGAGAAGAGAAGATGGTCAAGAGCTTCACCCTCTTGATCCCTCACTCCCACACACTCACTCTCTCACACTCACACATACTCTCTCTCAAGAGCACACATAAGCAAGGAGAAGAGAAGAAGAGAAGAAGAAGAAGAGAGCTCTTGTTAGCCACACACCAAAGAATGAGCTTCCATTCACTTTTTGAACTTTGTATACAAGCCCTAAAATCCCATGGGCACCCATCCCTTTTTTAAATGACCGGCCATTGTGGCAAGGTCCTTTCCCTATTTCCTCTTCTGGCCTTATGCCTCTAGTCTACACCCATCTAATATTGTACACTTGGCACAGGAGGGAGCCTGGCACTCATTTATATGAGTTTTTGGAGCTTTTTGAGGCGCCTTTCATTTAAAATTACGCTTTTGGCCCCATCTTAGCTTTAGAGTCCGCCTACATGTCTTTGCTCTTTTTCCATCCTTTTTCCACTTTTTCATTCATTTTTCCACCTTCTTGACTTGGGGTTAACATTATCTCCCTCTGAGACGAATGCCAGTCCCATGGCACTTTTGGCTATTGTTGGGGTTTAATAAGTAGTTGACAAAGTAGTCATGTGAGGGTAAGGCCACGTGTAAACTCAGGTGCTCGTGGAAGCTTGGTAATGAGGTTTGTTGGAGAAGCAAAATGGATAGCAAGTGGATGACGGGGGCCTCTGAAGTCAGTGGTTTGTCGCCTTTGTGATGCCTGGAAGGAAAATATGCAGTGCTCTATCTAAGAGAGACGTCTACCTTGTTGTATGGTGCATTGTGCTTGTGCTAGTTGAATGGGGAGTTGGGTCTAACCACAGGCTAGCCTGGGTGATGTTCCACACTTGAAGACCCCATTCGTGCAAAAGGAGATGCAGTGCAAGTAGCTTAGGGTGACAGGTCTAACTATGTGTGAGTGTTACCCCCCTAGGTATATCCTGCCCTTGATGGGCCCTAAATGTGAAGTGGGAGAGCAAAAACGGCTAGCGGGTTAGGAGCAGAGCCAGCTGACCGAAGCCACTGGGCACGCCTAACTTGAGGAGCCCTAGGTGCAGTGATCGTGCTTTATGTGGTACTAAGTGCTTCTGCAAGTGAGTTGTTTTGTCCAGTCTATGTATAATGTTCTTCTTGCTTTTCCTTTCATGCTTTTTTTAAAAAAATAAAATAGTATTACATTAGTAGAATGATAGCTAGTGTCTAGTTCTCCTCATCTGAATTAGGCGGAGAAGGGGGTCGAATGGATTTGCTCAAAAATTGATAGCTTTGCATGTATCCTTTCAGATTCATGTAGACGTGGAGGGAGGTGGTGGAGAGGAAAGGATGATTGTATCTATGAATTCACTGTCATTCATATCTTCTAGGAGAGCTAGGCAAAAAGAGGGGAGGAGGCTAGCCCTCATCATCAGACGCGCCATGGCACAGCTGTCGATGGCGTAAGGGTCAAAGAAGAGGGGAGGTAGGCCACGTTCTTGTGGGGTCGGGTCCTGCTTAAGTAATAACTTAAGTAACCTAAGATAATTACATGTAGTTACAAAGGTTGGATCGGGCCATGAAGAGAAATCCACGAGGAACCGTGTCATGGAATCATCCAGGTTTCTCGAGTCGAAGAGGAGGTCATGTTCAAAGGAGGCAGCATTAGAGTTGTAGATGATAGGAAAATCATAACATCCATGGAGGGTGGCAACAAAATCCACACCTACCCTACGAGGGTACGCCATGAACGTGGGATTGTTCCTCTCGTAGGGTAGGGTATTACAAAAAGCCATCCAGGCGAGCATGCTAATGTCGTACACCCGCCTCCTCCATAGGGCTTGGTGGTTATATCCCTGTACAGTGTGTGGTACTTCAAACACCTTGTTTTGCCAAAACTAAGCTTCTTCATTTTCCCAAAGAGTGGGGGTCCTCTCCCTTTCCTCTAGCCACTTCTATCCCAATCTGTTGCGAGTCGCGACCACCTCCTCCATCACCTTGAGCGGTAAGACCCTCCGCATGCTGTTGGGCATGAGGAAGCTGAAGGTGAATGGGTCTTTTTCTCTTTCCTGCCGCTCCCAAATTACTAGCTCTGCGTGGAATCCAATGGGAATGTCATCCGTGCACGGTGGGAGGGGTGCAGACATCAGCATGACTTGTTTGGCCCTTAGTTGCTTCCTGGTCTCTTCGACTAGCTTCCTCCTTCTTTTCTTGAGTGCGGCTTGTCTCTCCACAGATGGACCAATCTGTTGTAGCTCTTGGGAATGCAACAAGGGCGGTTGTGGGATCGCCTCTTCTCTGAATCTCCCCATATCGAATTCAAGCTCAGCCTCCTCCCCCTTCCGGTCTTCTTGTTGTGCTCCTTCTTCAAATCCTATTGCGCCAATTTCCTGGCGGGTTAGGCTGGCCAGTAGCAGGTACTTTCATTGAACACCATATTGGGGAATATGGGAATTTCCCATAAGTTTGGGACACATGGTCAAATCTTTGGATTTGTTATAACTTGAACACTACAACTCTAGATCGAGCGATCTGTAGCTCAATAGATTCCATTTTTCAAGCGCTTTCCAATGATAGGTTACATCATATGGTTTTGAGAAACTTATGGACATGTTATCCGGGTGCCACCTTTTTAGTATTCAAAAAATGGGAATTGGGAGATTCCCAAACTCACTAATATTGTGTTATTGCCCTTTTAGGCTCAGCCTAACCTCTGCAGGTTGGGGTGGCATCTACAGCCCTACGTGCGATGCTGAGTTTTTTCTGTACCATCTCCAATGACTTCTTTTCCTCTGGGTGGGTGGTGTCCATTAGTGTATTAATGAAGGCCTTTTGCTAGGAACTAAAGGCTATCTCGGCGGCTTCCGCTTTACTCTCTGTGAGGATCTTTTCTTTCTCCACCAAAGCAAGGCACCGTGCCAGTGTCTTTACCCTTTTTTCGTTCTGCATTGCCCATTCCTCTGCTCTCTTGTTCATTTCTTCCATGCTCTCTCCCTACTTTTGTACCAGGGTTACAAGCTTCTGCTCTTGGTCTTTCAGCTCCCTGCTCATGTTCTCTTACTCTTTCTTTCCCAAGTGTAGCTGATCGGTCATAGACTCGATCTCCTTTTGCTGTTGCTCCCTCTCCTACTTTCTCTCCTCTTCTTTGGCATTCAATACGTCCATCATTTGCTCGATGTTGGCAATTTTCGCCTCCAATTCCCCATGTTGCATCAGGAGGAGCTTATACTCTCTGTGCATCTACACCAATTCCTGATTTTCATCCTCCAGCCGCTGCTGCTTATAGCTCTCATCCATGTCCTCCTTGGCCTTTAATTCCTATTTGAGATCAGAGATCTCTCATTGCTGCATGTCTATTGTGTGGGTCTTTTCAAGATGGAATGCAATTATCAACTCCTTTTCCACCACCAACTCAGCCACAGCCAACTTCTTTTACTCCTTAGCCTTCTCCACTTGGAAGAGCAGCTCAGTGACGTACTCGTTGTAATTGGCTAGTGGCGTCACTGTTGTGTGGATTGGAGTGGTCAAGGCCTCCACTTTTTGATGTTTTTGGTCCTGTCTCGACTCAGCATCTGCGGCTGGTCTCTTTGCCTCGTGGCCGTGGTCTTCATGCTCTTTCCCTAGGCCATTTCTTTATTAATAAAATATTGCATCCATGCCATGAAGTTGGAGACCTCTACGCTGGTGGGGATGCTAGGGGTGAGGGTGGTTGGTTCGGTGGGAGGCACCATGAGGGTAGGCCCTTCTTCCCTCAGCGAGCTCCAGTTTCCCAGATCATCGGCCCTGCTCTGCTGCTCAATGGACCGGCATGTAGCCTTAGCCAAGTCCTCCTCCTCCTTCCTCCTCAGTTCTTCTTCTTCCTCAACAGCTCTTCTTTGCCTTTCTTCTTCAGTTTTCATGTACTCTTCCTCCAATTTCTCCTTTTCTTCCTGTTCTTTTCTTTTTCTCTTCTCGACCTCCTGTTTCGACACCTTTTTAGCCTTGTTGACTTCTTCCTTTGCTTTTTCTTCTTCCTGTTTCTTCTTCTTTTCCCTCTCCTCGGCCTCCTTGAGGGATTCTCTTTTTGCCTTCTCCAAATCCTCTTTCTCCTTCTTAGGGCCTTCATCCTGCTTCTTTTTCTTTTGTGTCATCTTCTTCTTGGGTTTCTTGGCCTTGTTTTTGCCCGATTGTTCTTCTTATTCCTGCTCTTCCTTATCACTCTCGGTCCTATCACTGGACCTCTCTTGGTTGAGGGGGTGACTTGTCAGGCGTTTCTCCTTCTCCTTCTGCACCTTGTGTATCCTTCATTGCCTCCTCGAAGAGCGCAGTCAAAATGCTTCCATAGGCAATGAACGAGGCCTTCTTTCTTTTTGTGGCCTTGGAAGCTGGGGACTCCTCTCCTATTGGTATACTTCCTAAAGCTAGTGCTTTAGCCGCCTAGTCAATGGTTTTGCATACATATATGTTCTAGTGGACTTTATGCAAGGTGTGAGCTACTACATTCTCCAGCACAAGCACGCTGATTCGATGCATCAAGGAGTTGTAGCACTCGTCTCGCTGGAGAAGAGCGCGTGCACTAGCTTTGCTTGTAGTCTGGCTCCCGCATCAGGAATGTCCTGAATGCTGATGCCGTCATTAGTTGGCACATCCTCCTTTTTCATTTTCAGCATGACATACACATCTCTCTTCTGCTTTTTCTCTATCTTCGGCTCTAGTCCCAACGCCTTCTCCACCAAGGCTGGGTTTAAGTGAACCTGCACTTGTTTAATATTTTCTCCCCTTCCCACCGTCACGGTGTCGCACTCATGGTTAGGGTCGTATGCCTTGAGAAACTTCACACACTTCGTGTGGTCAAGATCTTGCATAGATTTCTCGAGGTACTTGGTGAGGTTGCATTGCTCGATGACTCTCTTGGCCGCTTCCTCCTTGGAAACCACACAAAGGTCATCGAAAAAGACTTCCAACTCTTTGCAAAGCATATCTTTAAATATGGTGCACATGAGGCATTGGAAAGTGGCAGGGGCATTAATCAACCCAAAAGGCATGACTGTGTAAGCAAAGATGCCCCACTCAATGGCGAAGGCAATATTATACCTATCGGCAGGATGCACTTACACCTGATTGTATCCTGAGAAGCCATCCAAAAAAGTGTAGGCCTCCTTGCCCGCCACTCTTTCAAGCATGTACTCAGTGTATGGCAAGGGGTAATTGTCCCTCTTAGTAGCAGCATTCACCTTCTTGTAATTGACACACACTCTGATTTTTCCGTTTTTCTTCATCATGATGACTATGGGTGATACCCAGTCCGTGTGCTCAATTTTGTAAATGAATCCTGCTCTCACCAGCTTATCAATCTTCTCCTTATTGACAGCATGAGCGTGTTTTGGATTCATAGGGTACGGTCATTGCTTCAGCGACGTTGCGTTTGGTGTCATGGGTATATTATGAGTCACTACACTCAGATCTACCCCCTTGAGCTCTTCCAAGGACTAAGAGAATACGTCTACATACTCTTGTAAGAGAGCGATAAGACTCGTTTCTTCTTCCTTAGTCAAGTTATCGGCGATGAATCCTGGTCGGGGCGTCTCCCCTTCCTGGGCTAGGTTCATCTCCTTGACCTTGGTTGGTCCCTCGATTGGTTCGCTCGTTTGCCCTTGCCATTTGGCTTCCTTTCTTAAATTTCGTAAATCACTTAGGGAGGCCCTGTGGTTTTCGCTGTTCGTCTGTTCGTGTGTCTATGGATTGTTTCGACCTTTCCTGCTTCAATTGTTTGTGCCTCAGGTGGATGGGTCGGTCCCTCTTAGTGCATCAAATCTTGGGCAGGCTAGGTATTTTTGGGTCATTATCCGATCTTCGACTTAGAGTTAAACTCGCCATCTTCACTAGAAGAGGTGGTCTCCCCTGGTGGTCACGGTTCAGATGGTGATTCTGTCCTAAGCACTGGTGTCATTCCCAATTGGGCTAGGCCTGCTTGCTCAAAGTCTATGGTTCCTACTTGTTCTAACCAGGTGCGATCACAATCCATGCACATGACCCCTCGCTCTATCCTGAAGACACTCTTTTTCTGAGGCTTGGAGTCTGCCCGTATTTGTTCTCTTTCATGTCCCTCAGTGTCGTATTCTACCGTATCTATCTCACCCTCACTTTCATCATTGAAGGATTGGCAGTCTTCGTACTCGTCATTAGAGTCCTCTGTGTCAAATTGCTCGTCATCTCCTAAGGTTTAGTATATCTCTTGTCGTTGATCAAGGACTAGGGCCTAGTTGTACATAAGGTTTAAGTCATGCATCCTAGTCCATTGCCACTTGGATTCATCTAAGAGATCCTGGAGTGGTTTGAAGTTTGCTGCTGGATTGTCAACTAGCTTATCCGTTAAGTATTCCAGAATCTCTTGGAGTTCTCTTTTTTTGTTCGGCACTTGGAAGGTGATGGCCTTAGTTCTCCCACGAAGGGTTAGTGCCATCATGCGAACTCGTATAGAGGGTGTGCCATCAGACTTGCCCATCATCTTGATGGCTTGCTCATATGCCTCATGATCCGAGAACGGCAAGTCAACTGTAGCAAGGACATGCATCCAATCTCACTCATCCTCTGCGCATGGGATATACTTGGCCAAGGGTCCATAAGACTTCTTGACTTGAGAATTACCTTTGAGCATCGCAAAGATGGCATCCAAGTTGACTGGTGAGGTCTTCCAAGTGTCCATCTCTACCCTCACAGCTTCCATTCTGTTGCCTAGGAAGATCAAGCTGTTATCCCTCTTTGATAACTCTAGCATTGCGCATCCAAGGTCGGCCTAATAGGATATCGTAGTCCACCCCCTTCATGACTATAAAGTCGACAGAGAACTGGACACCTGCGATTTTCACTGGCCACTTTTTAAGTACCCCGAATGGCTTCACTCTCATGCCGTTTGCTAATGTGGCATTAAACCGAGCAGTCTTGACACGTGGGTTTCTCCAAGTCTGAAATACTCCATGGCTCAGTACACTAACGCCAGCTTCCGTGTCTACAATCCCCTTTCTCGTTGTGTTGCATAAGGCTAGGACAGGTAATACTGCATGCACCTCGGTGCCTTCACAGAAAGGATTTTGGCACAGAGTGCAACGTTAGACTCGGTATTTGTGTTTTTGCATCATGGTCGCGCATATCAGCAGCTTGTTCTCGTGACCCCTCAACCCACTGCTTGAGGTCTTGCCATAGGGTGGAATGTTGCTTAACCAAGTCTCCCACGCTTAACGTCACAGGGGTGGTCACTAGCATGGTAAGGAGGTCGTTGATTGCTCGTCTCTCTCTTAAACCAGATTGTCTTGGCCAATGGCCTTGACTAATTTGCGGGCCTGCAGCATCAAGGCTTGGCCTAAGAGGTGCTGCTTGTGGTGTGGTCGCATCTCCTAACTTTGGTCGAGGGGATGAGACTAGCGTGCTTATGCTGGGGAGATCATCGATCTCATCCTCTAGGATGGGCTCAGTGTCCCTTAAGTGCTCTTGGACCTCTTTCACCTAGTCCTTCACTTTCTCTATGGCCTTGAGTTGGCGCTTTGGATGCGGGTATTCCTCTACCTTGGCACTTCCCTTTTCGGCTATCTTGGGAGCTGAAGTTTCTGCCTCTGCGTCCGTGACCTTCTTTCCAACAGGCAGAGTTGTAGCACTCTCAGTTTTCAGTGCAATCTTACCTTCTGACCTCTTCTTTCTTCGCCTGCGGATTTTCTTCCCCATCGAGGCTGCATTGAGGTTGCTAGGTCCTGGTAGTGATATGCCAGCCTGCTTCGTCTGGGCCTGGGTCATGACCCGCAATGGGATAGGTGTGGTCTCCCCATTGAGGTTCTCGACACCAAATAGCCCCAATGGGACATATGAGAGAAAAGGAAAGAGAAATTGGTAAAGAAGTATGATTGTGTTCATCAGTCCATGAAACGGGAGATGAAAAAGAGTTCATCAATACAAAAGAAGGTGGAGAAGATATGATTTATGGAAGGAAGTAGAAGGAAAGACAATAAAGGAGCATTTGGTAGCCGATAATAATGGAGCCATATTTTTGAAGGCAATGCTCGAGTAAATGCACGATGTTATCAAGCAAGCGAAATCAAAAGAAAAGCCAACACTTTAAAAAAAGCCCTCTGGATTTTAGAAAGTAAACACAACAAGAGAATGTGAGTGTCTAGAAAAAACTATATAAGGGAGGCATAAGTGGTGCACTCACCTGACCCTATTCCTTGTAAAGCTTTTTGTATCCTGATAAGAGACTTCTTGAATCTTGATAAGAGGCTTCTTGAATCTTAGTACGAGGCTCTTGCCTTACTCTACGTACTTCTTAAAAAGTTTCATGTATCTTGAGAGGAGAGGAGGAGGGCTTCCTTCTCGCAAAGCATCCGTGCGACGAGCAATTTTTGCATACTTGTGCGCATATTCTGCGCAACACTATGTGGTTTGATTATTTTTGAGAATTTCTGTTGGACTTGTTAATGTTCTAGAAACTTTCAAATATTTAGTGACAACTCTATGCCTTCCAATTTGCTTACAGCAAACATATATGTGTCACCCTTTTTACTTGGGGACAACCTACTTATTTTAAGTATCCTTTTTTGGGGGGCTAATCGACTTAAACATCCATTTTGTTTTGAGATACACATAAATCCATTGTTACAAAAGCAAAAACAATGTCTTTGATATTAGTAGTGATAATGTGATTTAGAGATGGCTATCTTTGGTATGTCTTCAAAGGTAGTACTCCATCATCTTCAAATTGTAATCCAAAATTTTCACCAATCATATTTCTTTTGTGGGCACCAAGTCTTTTTGCAAAATTTTCTATGCTAACTGTTTTTTTCATACCATTTTCATCACTGTTAACTAAGCACAAATACATTGATCTCTTCAAGAGAAGTTCATTATTTGATCTAGTCCTTTTCACTTGTAACAATGATCTCTAGATGTTGGCCATGAATCCTTCATAATATTGTAGTATACACTGCTACAAATCCCTCAATTTAAGAGTTGTAAGAGATCCTTGCAAATGTCTTTCTAAGTCTATCTATTGATACCCTATGTTGTTGGATCTAAGAACTTACCACAACTATACAAATTTTTTTCTTCCTCATGTTATCAATATACATCATATTGTAGTCATTAGGAGAAATGCGGACTCTCTTTTTTTCCCCTTAAGGGGTTTCTCTCACCTCTCTCTCTCTCTAAAAAGAGATTCTAAAATAATATTAGAAATAAGAGATCTTCTACAATGAAACAAATCTCATATTTGTATTTTCAATAGATTTCACCTATTATTTTATTCTCAAACTGTAGGATAAGGTCACTTTTTCTCAAAATCCTCATAACTAAAAAATACAATTTAATTTTTTGTAAAAATGGAGCCAATCATTAATATACGAATCTTTAATGCCCTCATGACTTTTCAACATAAAAATTATATTAGAAACATTCTCATTCTTGCTTCTTAAAAGGGCGCAAGTTAAAAAACGATATAAAATGACGTACACATCATATTTTAAGATTGTTTTTTAACCCAAAGATATCTTTTTGACTCGAGATTTTCCTTGTAAATTTTTATCATTTTTGGACAAGTATATGTCTATTTCTAGCCATTTTTTCATTCCCTCTCAAAGCTCTAGTTAACTATTTACAATACTCTCTACCCTGTTATAAGCAATCTTAGGAGTGGTTTTGATAGCATTTTCTTTAATCAAATATCCTCTATCTACAACACTCTCTACCTTGCTACAAGCAATCTCCCTCTTCAGTACTGTGCTATAAGATATCTTCCTATTTAACACTCTATACTATAAGCAATCAAGTGATAATGGAGGTGTCTTTATTTTTTAATCTGTGTGATGTTATTTTTCTTCATAGTTGTTGTTTAATCCTTAAGTGTCAATTCATAGAGAGAGAGAGAGAGAGAGAGAGAGAGAGAGAGAGAGGGAGGTAAAGAGGGAGAAGGGAGGGGGGAAGAGAGAGGAATGTGTGAGATGAACTAAGAAAATAAGTGATAGAGTGACAGAGAGTAAATTAGGGTAGAAGATAAGATGATGTTATTGTTCTCCACTAGCCAAGCTTCTGTATAAATGTATTTAAATATCTTTGTTCAATTCTTCTTGAGGGAGAGAGAGAGAGATAGAGAGAGATAGAGAGAGAGAGAGAGAGAGAGAGAGAGAGAATATTTTGGATAGAACAGAAGATAAAATTGGATGTTAATTAGAGGTAGATTAAAAGCTAAGATTAGAGGGAAGATTAGGGGCTGATTAGGGTCTATAGTTATTGAAATCAAGAGAAAGAGACAAGATCCATCTGGGTAAAAAAGAACACAGATATAGTGAATCAAAGGGGTGTAATTGTGTGATTTAAGCCAGTCCAGAATTAACTACATGTTGCTGGATTGATACTGACCTACAGCTCCCAGATATTTAGACATTCTTGCTATTGATAAAAAATTGGCATCCACTCCTTAGTTACTATTAATCAAAGGGATGTAATTGTGTAATGCTAAAATTGATATATATTTTTCTTTACAGGATGATGTAGGTGCAGGACGTACCAAGAGAAACATAGA
This sequence comes from Lygodium microphyllum, assembly GCF_053477565.2. Classification (NCBI taxonomy): domain Eukaryota; kingdom Viridiplantae; phylum Streptophyta; class Polypodiopsida; order Schizaeales; family Lygodiaceae; genus Lygodium; species Lygodium microphyllum. Next base: position 124,738,779 of record NC_141162.1, on the reverse strand, counting down.
TATTCACTTTCAATTGGAGGATGAATATGTACCAATGTTCAAAAGAACTATAGAAAGGGATGATGCAATAAGATATAGGATGCAACAAGGAAGAAATGCAGGGAAAAAAAACATGGACCTTTGGGTTGATGGGTGCATTTATCCACCCGATCCAATCACTCAAAGGCCACCACAATTTGAAGGGCTTACATCATTTGTAAAGTTCATTTTTTAAGGCAGTGAAGGATTGTATGCATACACATACAGACTTGTCACACAAGAATTAGTAGGGATTCATCAAGCTTGACAAATATGCAGACAAGATTACAAGGGAATATGGAGTCTTTGATGGAAAATGATAGATTATTGGCTGAGAAGGATAGGGAGGACTAGAACCTACAACAAGCAATGTCTATAATTGAAGATGCTATGCATGCTACACAAGTGCAAAATATGGAGTTACAATCTAAAGTTATGGACTTGGAGAAGGAGAATCGAAACATAAAGAGGAAGCTCACAAAAACTTTGGAGATTGGGCCCACTTTAAAAACCAAAGAAGCATGTCGGTGCATTCGATTAGTTAAACCAATTCACCAATTAACCAAAGGAAGTGGACAATATCATAGACGGATATATGCTCAATCTGCTACAATGGGAAATATGTTCCCTCATGCAGAGAATGATACTATGCAAAAGTCCTAAGCAAGGATATGGTAAAAAATGCATTAGAAAATCATAAATTCAGGGACATTGTAGATGGTGTCATAAGTGAACATCTTAGGGATGTGAGCAACTTGTTTATTGCTATAGATGCTCAGGGATTATGTGACAAGGTGAGAATGAGTTTTGAGTCATATAGTATGCTCTATCAATAATTGGATACAAGATTTAAGCAAGTCTTCAAAACTAAGTAAATAATTCCTCTGCCAAAACCATTTCACGTGAAGAAAGCTCGAAAACAACTAAATGAGAAAGTTTTAGAACTAATTGGTGAGTCAACTCATCTAGAAAATACAAACATATTGAAGTATGGTTCCAAAGAAGTTGCATTTGTATTGAATGCATCCAACAACTTTGTATTGGATATATGTAGGGTTTAGATTCCTATGGTCAAGTTCCACAATATGTCTATTGAATAATGTAGAGGCAAGCTTAAGTTTGTCTTCAAACTTGATGAGAGTGAAATTATTAAGGGGCAAAAACTTGAACGTGTGAGTATAACACTTATGAATCGAGCATTGGATCCCACCATTGATGAAAATTATCCTTTATATTTTAGTGTACAGTCAGAGAATCAAATATGGTGGCTTGCAGAATTTGAAGTACCAAAGGAGGACCATGAAGTTACTTAAAGTTTTTTTTTACCTCACTAGTATACCCAGTGTTATTCAACAACAAAATAATGGAGCAATTTTACACATCCAGGGGTTTGCAGACTATCAAGTTGAATGGCATCTTACAGGTGATTTAAAAACATTGAAGTGTATGTTTGGTTTATCAAATGCAGCAAATGCAAAATTTTCATGCGTATACTACATGCAAACCAGGAAGAAAGGGAAAGATGGAAAGAAAGAATGGCTTGCCAAGGTAGAACAACAAGTTGCTCCAACATGTGATCAAAAATTCATGAGAAATGGAATGCTAGTTCTAGTGGATCCAAACTAGCACCCTATTTTGGAAATACCACTAACAAAGGTTCACTTTTGCACATTGCATTGTTTGATTAGAATAATTGAGAAGCTGGTATATGAATATATATGCTTTGCATATAAGATGCAACCTATGTCAGAAGGTGATGCTACATGTAAGAAGGTAGAATGAGTCCTCTCTGAAGTTGGATTGCACGGGGGACAAGTAGAAATAAAACATGACGAGAAAAATCCGGGAAAGAGTGAAAATATCCCTTGTAAACCATGCTTTGTTGGTGGATCCAAGGCTAGGAAGTTTATATCTCCAACTCAAGATGAGGATGAAAATATACTTGTAAAACAACCAGAGAAGTATGAAGCATGGAAAAAGTTGTACCTTGCTATTCTAGATTGGAGCAATGGGGGATGAATGAGGATTGCAAAGGAAAATGTGTGGATACATCTAGATAGATTAGTAGCTCTCTTACAAAAGTTGAGGTTTAGGGATGGTGATGGCAATATATTTCAAGAGACAGTTGTTAAATTTCATAAGTTCATGGTGGAGGCATGGACTACAAATAGTATAACACACTACATAGTCAGTATTGTCACCATTACAAAAAAATATCATCATTTTGAAGTAGTTTGTGTTTCTAATCTCTCTTCTTGTGCATCATATACTTGAAGCACATGGTTTATAATTTGCAGATCAAGGAAGTTTAGCAATATGGTCAACTCAACTCATGGAACCATCTCACTGGCAAGCTCACTATGCTTTTCAAAAGGAAACTGATCATAGAGGTGGCATCAATTATTCCAATCCTATGAGGCAATTATTACAATGGTGGTATAGGAGATTAAAGATACGATACGAGGAAAAAGAAAAAAGGTCTAAAACCTCTCAAGCAGAATTTATAAGTAGGGAAATATATGAAGTGAGAAAAGCAAGATATGAAAACAACACAGCTAGACAACGCCAGACAGAATGGTTGGCAACCCAAGAGAGAGATGGCAAGAAATGGAGACCTAGATAAAGATAATACTTTTGATGCATTTAGAGTCTACAAGAGAGCATAGGTAACCAGAACATGACACATCAATACTCCTATCTTTAACATGAGATGTCTTGCAAATTTTGTTTAAAATTTCAAAGTTTTGTCACTATGTTTTTCAAAGTCGATTTCAAACTATGCTTTTTAATTTTAAAGTTCATTTACACCACATTAAGTTTAAAAGTTGCGTACTTAAGTCAAGTCTCTTCTTTCATTTTTTCCCATTACTCTTCACTCTACCCTCTACTGTTCTATCCTTCATCATCACAACCATGGCACGTTCCAAGCTTCCTATCCAAAAGGCGTCTGCAAGAGCAAGAGCTCAATACTCTTCCGAATCTAGTGAGCTAATAATGGTGGTGCTACTGTGTCCAACAATGGTGGCCCTAGTGTGGTCAATAATTATGGTTCTCCATTGTCTAAAAATGGTGGTCCACATGCTCCAGTTGCTCCACCTCCCAGTACTGCTCCAACTGGTAATACATGTCCTCTAACACAGAAGAAGCAAAGATGGAGACCAGGCACAACTGCACTATGTGAGATAAAGAAATTCCAAAAGAGTTCCAACTTGATTATTCCTAAGGCACCATTTTCTTGGTTGGTCCGAGAAATACTACAAGATTTGCAATTAGGGCATCATCACAAGTTCTTTTCAAGGAAACAGGCAAGGAATGTGGGACAATGGTCAAGCCAAGCCTTGCTTTCTCTCCAAGAAGCAGATGAAAGTTACTTGATTGATCTAATGGGTGATTCTCAAGTTTTAGCCATTCATGCCTGACATATCACTATTAAACCCATAGATATGGTTCTTGTTCGTAAGATCTGCAACAACAAGGATGCATTTAATCTTAATGTCATCAATATGCTTTGAGAAGCTAGCTTGTAATTGGATCTATATTTTTAGCTCACGTTTGGTTGTAGATTGTAAGGAGCTTAGTTTTGGTTTATCTTTCTAGTAGATCGTCAAGTATTTGATAGAAGTGGTTTACAAAATGGAGCTAAATTTTGTCTAGCTCCAGTTGTACTTGGTACAATGAACTATCTACCGTGTATTTCATGGTTTCATAATGTCAAATATGATATTTGATATTCTATTTTGCCATGATTTGCATTGTGCATAATTTTAATTTTCTAATTTCGAAAGTAGTTTTGTTAAGGATAAATTCAATATGCAATCACGCACACATCTATGATCAGTTGTACATGGGCCGATGCACTATATCTTTACTACCGTATTTAGCAATTTGGCAACACTATATCCAATATGTGATATTCCATTAGACCCATGACTTATTTTTTGTGAATTTTTAAGTTTTCAAATTTTAAGTTTCCATTATTCCAACAAGTGGTTGATCTGTAAGTTGGTCCAATACAGCAACTCGTAGAAATTAAGAACCATCGCTTTCCGTTTGGATGTGACTCCGTGTGGACCATTTTTTGCTCGTACCAGCTTTGGGTGTTCATTCATGTTGGAGGTCATCCAAGAAAACCGTCCCTCAGTTCATGACCCTCCAGCACGAAAGCGGTGTGTCCTTGATATACCATCTTCTTCATGGTTCATGACCTTCGGGAGTCTAAGTGTGGCCCACACAATGGACATGCATGATAACCTGAGGTAACCAAACCTGTCCCAACACCTCTATTTAGTGAATACAAACTTGAACAAGCTATGATAGATATTACCAACGAGAATGGAAGCCTACTTACCTGAATGCTCCTCGAATCCCAAAAGTTCATGTATGGTCCACATGAGAATGGCTTGAATATTGGCAGACCGTCGACCATCACGCTTGCTCATATCTTCCATAGTGACCCCCTCCTCCAAAATAATCATAAGCTCATCGGCTAATGGATGAAGATACACGTTCATATTATTAACTTTGTAGCGTTAGGGAATGAGCAAGCTAAGAATGAGGTGTCCTTTATTCATAGAAAGTCATGGAGGGATGTTGTAGTTAACAAGGATTACAAGCCACACACTGCAAGAAGTTCAGTATAGAGACCGAATGGGTTCACGCTATCCATAGCAAGACCGAGCCAAAGATTCCTTAGCTCTCACGAAAATCCTGGAAAGGTAGAGTTAATGTGGCTCCATGCACGTGAATCCGTTGATATTTATTGAACTCCATCTGTGGATCTATTATGTGCATGCCACGTTGTCACCCTTGAAAGTCATGTCGATACCTCTAAGCACCACACTTTGGACATGTCTCCATAGTCTCGTATTCTCCTCAAAACAGTACACAATCTTTGATACATGTATGGATGTTGTTGTAGTCTATGCCAAGATTTCGTAAAACATGTCGTGCATCATCATGAGACTCATGCAAGGTATTTGCAAGTGGTAATATATGATACTTTAGTAACCTAGAAAAAAATCATAAAACACCTTGAAAAATCACAATTGTTTTTTATGATGGTGCCGAAAAGAAATCAACGAAGTGTACATAGAATGTATCTAAACAACTCAATCACACTTACATCCCTCCACCTGTATTTTTCTTGCACACTTAGGAGTGCAAGTAGTGTCTTCAAGTGAGATACTCAGTACCCATCATATAATGGTATGGATGCTTCCTCTCTAAGTAGATCAGATGTCTCGACATCCATGGGCATCAATGCATTGATCATTGCCTCCATATCTCAGGCTCCAAGATTGTAGAAAAGTCTGGAAGGCTGCATGTCTCCTCTAGTATTGATGGTACAGATTGGGTAGTACCTTCCAAATGGTGGATTGGCTCAGACATTCCATCCATCGCACGCTCACACACTCTTCTAAATTACCGCAAAGGGTGCACTCCTCCTTGGGATGAGACATCACCTCCCTGCAATAAATTTTACGGCCACATATAATGTTTTTATATCTGATATTCAATTAGTTTGCGAATACAATGCATGAATGATATACACTTTTCTTAACGTTTCTCAAAATCAGAGATTGTATGATCAATGATCTCGAATTGAAACTTGCCGAAGGGGTCGTAGGTGTTCCATAGACAATCGATGTTTTCGTTTGATTACCAACTTACATTGAGAGCAAGAACATGGGACACGTTGATTAAGATGTGCCTCGCGATGTTGAATATCACGGCCTTCATCGTTTTCCATTTGGTCTACGTCACGACAAACAATTTGTTTTTGTTATTCATTCTTTTTTTCCTTCTTAAATTGTTTGAGAAGGGATTTCTTCTCTTGTAACTCAACAAAATTAGCATATGTAAAGTCTCCACTTGCCTATGGATGGCGGGGCTACAGTATGTAAAGTCTAATATGCTATGCATGGGGACAAGGGAGTAGCTACCCTATGTCAGAGTGTTTCCCATCTTGTGGTATTGCACCGGACCACTACTATTACTAGTACTCGCCTTCTCAAACACACCAAATGTGCACCTTTAACAAAACCTCTCTCTCTCTCTCTCTCTCTCTCTCTCTCTACCACCACCACAACCACCATCACTATTACTACTACTACTACTCGCCTTTTCGAAGCATCAAACACACCCAAGATGCACCTTTAATAAAAATATCTCCTTCTCTCTCTACTATTTTAAAAAAAATAAGAAAAGAAGAAATTAAAGTACTACTACTACTGCTATTGATGCTACTGCTGCTACTGCTACTGCTACTGCTACTGCTACTGCTACTCCTACTGCTACTGCTACTGCTACTGCTACTGCTACTGCTACTGCTACTGCTACTGCTACTGCTACTGCTACTGCTACTGCTACTGCTACTGCTACTGCTACTGCTACTGCTACTACTACTGCAACTAGAAAAGAGGAAATTAAAGAACAAGATCTTACCCTCTCTTTGTTTTTTATCCATTCATTCTCCTCTCTCCCTCCCTCTCTCTCTCTCTTTCTCTCTTTCTCTCTTTCTTTATTATGTTTCATGTTTATTCCCTCTCTCTCTCATTCCTTCTTTCTTTTTCTCTCTTCCTCTCCCTCTCTCATTTCCTCTCTTTTTCTCTGAGTACACATCATTTTTAACAAAAACAAGAAAAAGTAAAGCAGAAAAAACAAAAACAACCCAAGAGGGAGCAATGCGCTCATTGTAAAGATCTAAGGATGGATTCGGTGGCTCCTCTTCGCAACGATGGCTCCTCTTCGCCCTTCGGGCACTTCCTCCTCTTCTTCACAAACGAGAAGCTCTCCTTCTTCCTCTTTCTCTCCTTCTCCCTCTCAAATGCACAATACAGTTCTCTCTCTCTTTCGCTCCCTCTTTCACTCTTTCGTGCAAAAATGTTACACTCGGGTTTCGGCTCGCTTTTTTTGTCTGAGTGCCATCGGTATTTGCGTCGCATTTAGCAATGCCGCTAATTTTCATCGGAAATGGCCATCGCTATTCTCCTATATCCTTGTAGTATTGGTTGACAACACATTTAATATGTAGTTGTGCACACTCGGTATGGTGGTGAGTTTTTTTATTATCAATAAAGTATAATCCAATTAATGCATTTTCAAAAAATGATTGCATTGTCAATTTTATAAATCCAAATTTGGTGAAACTTCACCCACATGCCGGGCATCATAAAAGCTCATGGAAATTAAAAAATTGGTCCCATCAGAAGTCTCTAAGACACCTGTGCACAAGCTGGCGTCTAGGGCCCTGAATCCTCCAGATATGTGTCCTAGAGACTTCCCAGATTTAGGGCCTCAAACACCACAGGTGTGCCTTGAGACTTTTGATGGGGCCAATTTTTTTTTGGGTAGTTGATGTACCCTAGAGGAGTCTACATGTAAAATTTCATGTCAATTGGATCACTGGTCATATTTTTCCAAATCTTGGATACATTAATTCAAGTTTAAGGGTTTTTTGAAAGTTTTGTTATAAGTTCAAAATTTCACCTAATTTTACATATTTCACTTTTGAGTTTTGAGTTTTCTCTCTTAGAAGACATGGCATGCACCAAGCAAGCAATCCGGAGACACCCCCTAGAAATCCTATGTAGAGGCCACCTCCCCCAACTCCACCACCACCACCATGCCAGCATCACTAGCATCGATGGAAGTCAGGCATAGTGGCTTTTCATGAGATCCACCATTACCAAAAGACCACGCACCTCCTGATACCAAAGACTCAATTCCAAAAGCTAGTGCGTGAGATTATGGACCGCATACTCATTAAGAACAACAGGAGACACTTCTTAGATGGAGCACACTTGCAACAACCTGATCATTGGATTTTCCAAGCCCTCCTTGCACTACAGGAAGCTTCCAAAGCTTACATTATCAATTTGTTCGAAGACTCGGTCTATGCAGCAGTACATGTAAGGAGATTCACCGTCATTGATAGGAATTTGCGGATAGTGAGGTTCTTCCAACGATGGAAGGATAGTCCTCATGGAGATCAACAAGGATAGGGCTATACTACCAAAACATATATAGAATGTAGCTTCTAAAGATATTTTGTAAAACCTTGGTTCCAATGGATCCCATGTAAAATGTTATGAATATGAATACAAATTTTTTGCTGCATCTTATTTTTGTTTATTCAATTGTTATTTGTTTTATTAATGTCTTTGAGTTATCATTACATGCATTTAAATGAATACATATTGCATACGAACTCGATAAAGCACTACGTATTAAATTTAGGGTACGAATCCTGTTGCATATAAATCCAATAAATAAACGTAATATTCAAGTAAAAAACAATAATAAACAACGTGTATGATAAAATACATTGCATGTAAATCCAACAAATATCGATTCTCATTACTTCAAGAGAATATTATAAATTACATTACATTGGTGATGAGATATCATTTGGCACTAAGTACATCTACTCTCTCATAGGCTTCTTTGAGCTAGACTCCCCATGGTTAGAGCTATTCTTGATCATAGGCAGCAACATATTTTGCCCTAGTAGTTCCTACCTAATGACATTGGGTTCTTCAACACCAGCAACCATGCCACGGGCAACCATGAAAAAAATGGCCCAAACCTAGTACTAGAGAATAAGTAGAGGAGCTTTGAACGTCGAAGCAACACTACTTTCTTCAAGCTAGAGTTCGTGGGGATGGTTTTGAAGGGCCCAGCCTTCGTTAGTGTCCTCAACTTCAATAAGTTCTCAGAAAAAGCCGGAGAGCATGTCTTATGGAATTAAAAAATTTCACTCACAAGCTAGCCGATATACTCCTTTAATGTCGAATCATGTACCCTTCCCTACCTACCAGATCAACCACCTTCTCTAGATGAAAATTCATCTATATAGACAACGTCCTCGATCCACAAGTTCACTGTCAGACTCACTCTATCAAACTCACTATGCATGGACTATGGTAAAGATATATACATCAGATTTGTACCAAAATTTACCAGTAGGACATCTAGGGCATCGAGAGTATGCACATCAAATTTTACTAGGATCGGTCCCCCAGAGCTGTTGTGGCCGGAGGCTCATGTCTGGGGGACTGAATCTGAAATTTGATGTGCACACTGCGATGCCTTAGAGACCCTACTGGTAAATTTTGATGCGAATTCGATCCAATAACATTAATTTGATGACATTACCTTCTATACATCATCTATTTGTTGTTGTAATGGAGCATCCAGGTGTACTCCTACAAGTGGGCCACCCTTGTCTCTCTCTTGGAAAGGTACTGCATAGTTGAGTCGATGTTCAAAAATACTTTCTTCCAACCGCTCGAACTCCTCATCTGAGATCTCATACTATGGTGTCGCATTCTCAATTTACTCTTGGATGCTCACAATGGTAGAGATGTCATCGCCACTCATGCCATCATATTAAGCCACCTCATCAACATGTGCTGGTATATCTTTTATATCAAAATCTATAAAATCATTAGGTGTGTCATGCACCATGATACAATATAGTTCTTCATCCCTTAGCTTCAAAATTTCTAGTATATCCTGCATAAGTAAATATTCCAGCCCTTCGATGATGATAACATGGAGAGAAGCAAGGAGTGGCTCATCACTTGTGGGCGTCTCAACAGGGCAAGGAGGTGGGTGCACAATGGCTAAGCTTTGTGCTGCCTCTTCTCTCAGATCGAGTGTGATCTCTTTAGGCTCCCTCTCAAAATACTCTAGGTGTGGTTAAGAGGGTGTCCCGATGTCTTCCTCACTGTCCTCTTACACCTCAGTGCACAAAACATATATGGCAAATGCTGCATCTCACTCGATGAGATCCATTGTGCATGGTCCTGTGATGAGGTGGGCACTACTCTAGCGCAAAGATGCTTCCCCACATGCACAAGGGCTCAATTTATTACCTTTTCATGGCTTGATCCAGCACGTAAACTATATAGAAAATCTATGGGGACCCATTTGAGAGCAGAGTCTGAAATAGAGCAGGTGAGAGGGTTTGCCGCATCACAAAATGATGCTAGTCTACTACTGGAGCTAGGGTCCACCGCGGAAAGCAAGCTCTCTATACTCAAGGTCGCGCAAAACCTAGGGTATATCTGGTCTCCTATGTGTGCGTAGCATGTGGAGAATCCATGCGGTGAAGGTAGGAGTGGTAGCCATGGCACACAAAGAGAGAAGTGAGGAGAGCACAAGTGTAGGGAAGTAGAGAATGAAAGTGAAAATGAGTTTGGAGTTATAGCTTTTATGTATCTAGGGTTTTAAATAAAGGTTCTTTTTTAACCCTAAAGTTTCAAATTAAAACTCTTACCTTAGTTTATTTATTTCAATACTTTAAAGTAACCATTAAAATTTCTCATATAGACAAATGCTTCGTTCTACATTATTATATCCTTGAATATACTTGGATCGCTGAGTATATTCAAGTCCAACTATAGAAAATATAAAAAAATTTAAGAGAAGAAATCTAAAAGACCTTCAAAATCCCTTGGATCCAATTTAATATTTAAATTTAAGAAATAAGTAGAAGAGATGAGCTACTGTATATCATTATGCAAAGACAATATTGCATAGATTATAGAACTCCAGCCTGCAATTTAATTATGATTTTAACCAGTGCGATTGACTAATTACAGTATGTATTATCACACGCTTTGATCTTAGTAAATAAAATACCTATAATAAAAACAAAAATAATGGTAAGTAAATGTTAATAACACAACAATTCGCCTAAGCAAGACATATGTCAATTAAATCAAGGCATTCAAAGTAGTAAATAAGATTTACCTGAATGTGAGATCAGATTGATTGACCCTCCATTCAATCGTCTAATCAAAATGTGTTTTTTTTACTTGCCAAGACTCACCCAATAGCTGACTCATCCATTCCTTGGATGGACACTTGCATTGATAAGTAATCTTTGTTTTCTTCAAAATATTACATAAACCAAACAAATGTGTAAACTAAGAATGGAATAAACCAACTAAGATGCACATCTTTGGAGCCTGTGGTGGGTTTCATAGCACTATTGATGTCAGATTTTATATTGGACTTACATGCTCTTGACAACTCCAAGCTATCAATTAACCATTCACCACTAGATAGTGGTTGAAATGGAACATGCTGCAATCTCTAGCTTTCTACTACATACAATGAATTATAAAAAAAGATATATTGAGTTGCAAGTTGACTTGTAGAGTTATTATTATAGATCAAAGAACCTATGTCTTCATGCCTAACATGTATCTTACCGCTCAAACATTTCACATTTTGCCATTCATGCAATGTTGATGGATATAGAGCTGTGAGTAAAACAAGATTGAATTAGAACACTGCAAAGATTTTTAAAAACAACTCTGATGCAAAAGAATAAACAATGATAAAATTTAAAAGCTTACTATTTTTTTTATAATTTGTAATGTAGTTCTTATTGTGTATAGAGATTTGTTTGTGTATAAACATGTTGGATCAACACTTCTGTTACTGTACTTGTTCCATTAAATACTTTTCTAAACTCTAAAATTCTACATTTCCAATGTTTGCTAGGGTTTACAACATCCCTACGCCTGACCTTGAAACTCCCTCAAGTACTTGGGTGCATCAAAATCCAATCCAACTTAAAGTACTTATCACAAATCCAATTACTGCCACTATCTTTCCTATTGAAGACCCCCACTACAAGTATGTTATTGATGTTTTTCCTTTGTGAAGATATCTATGATAACCAAATAGAAAAGTTACCTATCAACATGTATATAATTTGTAAATTTTCTCTCCAAAAGAAATGAAATTTAAATGGAGTAATTAAAAAAAATTATACCTGTAATTCTTTTCACAAAGAAGCCCAGAGATGTTGAACGACTTATAACAAGACCATTGTTCCTTCACTGACAAATTCCTCGAGTACAAAAACAAAAGAAATATGGAGTCAAAGCATACATATAGCTTACATAGGCTTTGTCCAAATGAGTTGAAACTTAACCATGGAGCAACAGAAAAAAGTGGCAATATACATATGGCTCTCTTTGCAAAGAAGCCCAAAGATGTTAAAGAAGTTGAGTTTTAAAAAATCATTGTTCTCCACCCTCGAAGACTCTGGGAGTTAAAAAAAAGGAAAACTCAGTATGCATATAGCTTGCATACATTTTGTCCAAATGAGATAAAATTTAACTATGGTGCAGCAAAAAAACAAGACAACATACCTGTAACTTTGTTTACAAAGTTACAAAGAAACCGTAAGATGTTGAAGAAGAAGTTGAGTGTTCAAAAGATCAAATGTTCTTGACTGTAAGAGACTCCTAGAGTACGAAAACAAAAGAAATTACATGTCAGAGAATGCACATAACTTGCACAATTTTTGTCCGAACAAGATAAAACTTTACCATAGAACATCCATGGAAGAGAACAATATACTATAAAGCTTTGTGATGAAAATTTTAGGGCTTTGGTAGAACAAGATCTACTCTCACAAAACATGTGAAAGTAACTTTGTGTTTGTGTAGAGGAAATGAAATTTCATAGGGTTACGGATAGGTCAAGCAACAATGAGGCTGTAAGATTTCGTCAGGAAAGAAGAAGTGGGGAAAGAGATATGATAAATTTGAGTTCCGCCTAAGAAAGAGGGGGAAAGGCTAAAAAGGGGATAAATAAAAAGTCAAACATAAAAAAAAAGAAAATAAAAATTTGAGTCACAAACTTCTAGGAAGTGTCAGCATTGTATTCCGCCCATTTTTCCTTATTTTATTGATGAGGAAAGATTTGGGCCAAGATATGGGTAGAAGATTCATGTTACACAAATCTGGAATCGCCGCTCTCTCATTGGTTAGGCCTATATTTCTTTATTCACTCCTTAAGGGGCAAAAAAGAGAGTCCATATTTCTCCTAATGATACAATGCTACAAATCCCTCGATTAGGATGTTGTAAGAGATCCTTGAAAATGTATTTCTAAGTATATCTATTGATACTCTATGTTTGTTGGATCTAAGAATTCACCACAACTATACAAATTCTATTCTTCCTCATGTTATCAATATACCATGATTGAATATCCCTATCTTTGTTCTTTGGCAAAGCCCGTGTTGTCTTAAAACCCAATAATTTTGTATGGCTCCCATATCTTCTTTCTTGTTGCCATTTGAGTCACTTACTTTTGCATTCAATTGAAGAGTCTAACCATGTGTTGTGTTATCACAGTGAGGTTCAACATCACGATAGTAGTCTTCGACTAGGTGAAGATGTGATAGAAGATGAGAACCCATTGTGTTAGGGTTGAACACCTACAGCACATGCATGAGAGAGAGAGAGAGAGAGGACAATGCCATAGATAGGGTAAGAGAGAGACAAAGAGAGGTAGAGAGAATGATGCCACATATAGGGTGAGGGAGAGAGTGTGTGTGTGTGTGTGTATGTGCTTTAGTATATGTGTGTGCACCTTCCATTTGCATAACTAAAGAAGAATGTGAGAGGAGTGATGGAGGACCAGTCCTCTAATATCACTCAATTTTAGTAGAAGAAAAAGAATGTGGAAAAACAAAAGATACCTCAAGCTTTTCCCTCTTTTAGAGTCTTCAAACTTATCTACGCAGACCACTTGAGAAGTTTTATCAACAATGACACCACTTTTTAGTATCGCCCAACCATACTCTCACCCAACTACATCTTACCACCTTCAACCATTAATAGCCATAAAAAGGAGCATCCATTTCCCATGTAAACAAGATTCAATGGATCCTTTTGAAAACTTATGTTATATAGACCTTGTGTATAAATACCCTTTCAAAGTTGCAAATGCTACACAGTTTTCTCAACTAGTCCTAGAAAGTTAGCAATGTATTATTCATGTTAGCTTCTCTCAATGTTTTAGATTTTAGTTTTAGAGAAAGTTTGTTAACTAATAGCTACTAGCTAGGAATTTAAATTTTCAAAAATTTTATGTTTGAAGAATTAAAACATAAGAATAAAAATCATTCATAACATGTAATACAATGATACTTAGTTACTACTCGTGAGTCACAAGTCACTAGTACTAAGCCTCAACTTACAATGTTTTATGTACCATACAACTAGTAAAATGAAAGGAAACTTGTATCTTTTGGCATGTCAAATAACATGTATATTTTCACACATGTTGTGATGATAGGAAAATGTAGATCTTTAACTTCTTGTATTTTGTCATGTTATTTTTCAAAAACCTTATTTTGAGAAGAAAAATGGTCTTTGATAGGAAAAGCAATTGTCAAATTTAGGCTCTTCACCCTATGTTGCATGTATCCCATAAACATTCTTATTTTATTTGCAAGTTGCAAATGGTGACTTTTCTAGAAGAAAACATCATTCTTGACAAATCACTTCCCTTATGATTTCATTATGTTGCATTCTTTTAGATGTCATCTATCTTTACAAGGTAAGATGGTGAGGCCTATAAGAAGTTTGGATTTGACTCTTTCATGACATATAATTTTTCATTGAATTCATCAAACATTACAAACTCTTTTTCATAATGCATGTAAGGTCTTTGAATAATCTTATTCATTGTTCTAAGGTTATGATGCTTTATCAATAACTAGTAATCCTTTTCATAACCATTCCTTAGAGGTTGCACATAGTGACCTCCATAGATAAGATGACACCAATCTTGACAACAAATTGCTCTTATTTTCCTTTGGTTCTATTAAACATTGATTATTTTTCTATAGGTCTGCTTAAAACTTTCAATTGCAGTTACAATGGTCTTTGGGTAAGGTCATTCATTTAAACATCTTGTAGATCTTTCTAGTGAATCCCTTCTAGGAAAGTTTTTTTTTTCACTTGTAATAAAATCACACTATTTATGTGCTCTTTGGGGCTTTCTCTACTTGTTTGAGACCATAAAAGGATGCACCACAAGTATTAAATACCTATATGAATTATTACATGACACATCTAGTCCACTTGCTTGATGATCCTCATGTAATTATTATCTTCATTGCTTCTTATTCTCTTTCTTTGCCTTCATGTTGGTTAGAGCATTATCTACACTTCATCTCCTTTTCTTCAAAGTGCACTTTTTGTCTCTTTCTCAAAAAGCACATCTTTCAATTTTAAATGCTAGATGAAAACTAGTGAAGCTCTGTTCCTTAATCAAAAAAACCATTTCAATGTTCAAAGCAATTATCTTATTTAGCAAAAATTTCCCCTTCTTCATACAACACTTTTTGATTGTCAGAAATCACTTTTTCATGTTTAAATCATTTACATGAATAATACAACCTCTCTCTTTCCTGATCCTTATTATGGTTCAAGGCATCTCCATAGCATATATACGCACTTTGTCTTCCACAGGTAGCACTTTCTCTTGTTTGAGGGATACTTTCCTGTGTTAAGATACTTCATGTTTTTGAAGAGCACCTTTTCTTCTTTTGACAATAATTTTTCATGTCCTTGCATATCAACACACATAGAGAAGCAATTATCTTTTTTGATAAATACTTTATGTTATGCAAAGCAATGATCTTGTGTAGGAAAGAAAGCATTTAGTAACATAAAATATACTTTTTTTTTTCAAATGAGACCATGTTTTTATTTGTAAAAGTACTTTTTTCTATTTTAGAAAGTGTTATTCTATCTTAGAAAGCACTCGACTATTTCAAAAAGTAGTTGTTTAAATCAAAAATCATATTTTTAATTTTGAAAATCCTATTCTATTTTCGAAAGGACCTTTCCACTTATGAAAGTACTCTTATATATCAAAAAACACTTTTCCATTTTTAATAAAATTATTTTCTTCTTTATATTTTTGAAAAGTAATTTTCTATATTAAAAGCATTTTTCTATATCTAAAAGAAAATTTTACATGTCTAATTTGTTTAAAAAATATGTGAAATTCCTTTTTCTATATCAAAATTATGTTTTCTATCTTCGAAAGCACTTTTCTATATTTGAAGGCAAATTTTTATATTTTAAATCATTTTTCTATATTCCAAAACACTTTTCTACTCAAGAAATGCTTTTTTATTTTTAAAATAACTTTTATTTTTTCAAAAGTATGTTCCTATTTCTAAGAGCAATTGTCATTTATTTTAAATATTAGAGAGCTTATCTATCTTTAAAATTAATATTTTCCAATTTTGATCTACTTTTCAATCTATCTATAGTAAATTCAATCATAGCGACAACTTTCTCTTAGAGATATCTACTCACGAAGACTTATTATTTTTCAAACAACATATATAAAGTAAGTTCTTTTTTGCATTTTTGCATATGTAGGCAGATCTTTCTAAGGGATTTAAAAGGTAACGTATCCCTATATTCAAATCCCTTTGAGATGTTTTGGGGGATTTGAAGCCATACTTTGAACAACAATTGAAAGACATGATGTATATATGTTGTTGCATTGCTCATCT
The DNA here is from genome assembly GCF_053477565.2 of Lygodium microphyllum. Taxonomy (NCBI): domain Eukaryota; kingdom Viridiplantae; phylum Streptophyta; class Polypodiopsida; order Schizaeales; family Lygodiaceae; genus Lygodium; species Lygodium microphyllum. Next base: position 124,722,408 of record NC_141162.1, on the reverse strand, counting down.
CCAAATGATGTTTTGAAGCATACTTTTGATTTTATGCACCAATGGCTTCATGGTACAAGCTGCATATGTGTATGTCCTCTATATGCCAAGGTTGCACAGCCTTCAACTTGTATAGTAGGGAAATCTATTTAAAGTAGAGTCATATCTCTCTAGGAGTCTTTACTTTTCCCTAAAATTAAAGGGTCTAGATTTCATGATAGAAAATGAATTTTTGGAACTTATTATTAATGTGGCACTAACAAATTAGCTTTGTGCCCGATGGAGACTAGCAATACATCATTCTTGTTATTAGTTAGGGGATTTCAAGACATAGAATTTGGAGTTAATGAGAGTAATAAAAAGAAGGAGAGGAAAGATCTCTAAGTATTGCAAATGGGATGTCCTCTGTAGCGCAATTCAAGGCAAAATGTCTATTCTATTTCGTGACAAGGTACTTTGCTATGAATGGTCTAGAGATGTTACTGATTCATCCATGCTCAAGACACAACCAAAAATAGAGAGCATGATGGTGCAAGTGCTATGATAAACTAGGAGTTAACACATGAATAGCTTAAACAAACTAGATGCATGCTAAAAAGACTTTGAATTACATTACTTTCTTGATGGAAAAGTTTTGTAAAAATGACATGTATAGGGTTTTTTGAAAGGTCAAGGTAGGTAAATTGGATAGATAAACTCCATGGGTTTGGAAGTGCATACGAGGTCTTAATCTATGCATTCTATGAATGGATATTCATCCATTGACACAATTTCTATAAGATGTTGAGCACTATCCTGCTTCTATAATTAATATATGGGAAAGTGTTAGAGATGATCCATGGTGCTCTAAGTTGGAAGGCCCTCATTATGAGGAGAAGCCATGTGAAAGCCCGATAAACATTGGTTGGGTCTTGACTTGTATGTCAAATAAGGTCTATGTGATCAAATGGCAAAAAGTTGACCTTTTTGGATCTAGCCTTTGGGCTAGATAGAGTACTTATACTAGTAGCAGCTTGAGGCATAATATATCCAGTTGTGGAGTATGGGAGTTATTAGGGACAACTAGTTTGTGGTTCGGGGGCCGTGGAAGCAGTCCCTTGCTGGGGGATTTGAGGGGGCCTGCAGCCCCTTGACAAGGGTCCGAAGGCAATGCTACCGATCTAATGGTAAAGCATATATTCCCTAGAATATCTCTTGGCTAACCAGGAAAGGTTTATAATGTGGTCGAATAGGCTACCTAGACTTCCTTGTCAAGCTATAATCTCTACTGTGTCTAAGTTCCTCCAGCTAGCTTTAAGTTCTTCACCTATCATATGTATTTATCACCATTTAAGCTTCATAGTGGAAGGGCATGGGTAGAAAAAACCATATTTTTAATAATTCATTTGAGATTAAAGAAGTTTTTAGTCTTCTCATATTTGATTTGTATTCTTTACTCCTTGCTCAAATTCTATCCTCTATGCCATGTAAATTTTACATGCTATCAAATTCTAAGCGACTCTAAGGCATGAAGAGTATACGAGAGCCAAGGACTTCAATAAAGAAGAGGAAAAATGTCATCTACTAGGTTAGATAGCAGTGATAATGCCTGAACTAGTGGTTCTAATGTACCAACAATTCAAACACTAAGAATTCATCTACCAATCTTCAATGAAGACAAGTTAGATGGTATAAACTACACTTTATGGAAATTTAAAATTACAACTACCCTTAATGCTTATGAGATTCTGGAGATGGTATTGGGGACTCATCTAGAATCACAACCCTATCCCAACTAAAAGAAGATTTTAAAGGCTATTTTTGAAGTGACAAAGAGCTCGGGAGGCCGTCAAAGACCAAATTTTCATGCAAAATGAAACGGTTGTAGATCGATGAGCTACAGTTTTCCTACATGGAGTTTGATGCCAGGAAGCCAACGCAAGTCTCAGTTTGTCGATCGGAGTTCATTTAACCCCCCTCCCTTTTAATCCCAACAAGATTTCATGTTATGAAGTAGTTACATGATCGAGAAGTTGGAAAGTGCACCATGATGGCTAGGTTTATAGATTTCGACATCACGAAGTCAATCGTCCAAACAGATCTCAAATTTGAGCGCATTTGCCCTCTCAAATTAAAAAAAAACACTTCGACGAAAGTGTGAACACAATAAAGGGAACCAGTTCTTTTGAAACAAAGCTTAAATATATAAATGAAGAAACACATCTTTTCATGATCTGTGGGGGGGAGGCGGGGCACTGTTTTTTTTCGATGCTCCCAAATTCCAGATTTTTTAATGCTATTCTAATCTGCAACCATCAGAGGAATCATCAGGACAGCATGCTCCACCATTTTCTCACTTCCTATCACTTTGAGATCATCAAAGTTGATGCACTATTTAGCATGATCTTATTTAGTCATTCTCTCTCCTCTCTTCTTTCTCCTCTTGTGGATTGTTCTTAAGGATCAATGTGAAAGAGAGAGGGATGGACTGAGATGGACGTTTTTTGTCAATTAATGACACGAGAGTGGAAAGAGATGTGAATCAGAGTTGGACAGATTGTCAGCATTTGTGGAAGATCATCAGCGAGCCTCCAACATCGAGAAACGTGTGACACAATGAGTGGTTTTATGAGAAAAATGTAGATTTTATCGTTTTATGATGAATTCTTATTTGAAATGGTTAGTAATGCTTGGATTTGATTGCCAATCCTCGGTTTGATCAATTATTTTGAAAGAATCATAAAAAAATGAGTTGTATGATAATTCTATGCAAAACACACAAAACTTGAGACTAAGTGATTTAAGGAAAAATATGTGATTTTTGGATTTTTTGTACGTATTTGCTATTCCTATGGAATGAAACATGCTTTAAAAATCATTTTTAATGACAATGGTAATTATCAAAAATTTTCTATGAATAAATAGAAAAGAATAAAGAGAAATTAAAAATTTTAGGTTTTTTATATCATAAAAATAAGGAAAAATAATATTAATGTTTGTGGATATATAATAGAGCTGAAACATGAGGTTTAGCCATAGTTCAATAGCCCTATCTTTTTGTTAGAGTGAGTTCTTATCACTTTCAATAAAGAAAAATATATAAAATACCATGCCTTACACTTATCAACTCATGCAAAATTTTAAACGATAGGGGATAGGGGATTGTTGAGTGGTTGAAGTACATTAAATATTGATGTTTCATGCTACATATCATATAGAGTTTGTGGTTGTTAAAAATTGAAAGGGACTAGTAGCACGAGCAAGCTCGGTGCTAGCCCTAAGCAACAAAGTACTCGCGTAATAGAAAGAAAATCATGAAAATAATTGTCTTAGCACTTTCACAGTGCTGATTTTCAATGAATATTTGTTTGAGCATGATGGTCATATTCACACTTTCATTGATGCACCTGATGGTATCGTATCTTGGATGCATAGCACCTATTTGTATGAATGATGACACGACGCTGAGAGTGTGAGGTATCCCAAGATGTAGGGCTAGTTATTCGGTTCCTTCGGAGTTATTTGGTGAGGTTTATCTATCATCTCCTAGATCATTTAATTGAAAGAGTGAACTTTGTTTGGAATGTATTTTATGTTCACGGCACATCTTGGGGCCAATCCTTGAGGTGTAGGAGATCTATAGTGGAGCCATGGTGATCAACCAAGAGGTGCTCCATGTGTGTGTGCTATGTGGTGTATAACACTAGTATGTTTAGGGATTCCCTTTGAGGAGTGGGGAAAGAATCATTCGTTGTTGGACTACAAAAACGTACAAACGCAAGGTATTTGATGCTCCTACTGCGAGGCCATGTGGGGTGGTTTTAGGTGAGTGGTAGAGGCACGGCTAGTGCCTTAGAGCTAGTGTTGGGTCCGTTTTGGGTCTTGACACCAACCCATCAAATTCAAGTGTTATTATTTTTCCAAATGCAAATCCTCTATGGGGTTGGAAATAAAGAAATGCTAATGCATTGTGTGCCTTAGTTACAAGCTGTTTTGACCTTCATTTAGCATACAACCAAGGCATTAGAGGGCTGGGATATATTGACGAGTCAATATAAGTGTGAAATTAAATAAGAATTCAGAACCTCGAGAATCCACTCACAGCAGAGAAGTTTGTTGAAGAAGGGACATCTGATGCATTCATCACTTGCATCAAGAATCTACATGACCAAATGACTAGCATTATGTTACAGAAGACTAATGAGGAGTTAACTTGAAGCTATCTTCAAAATTTTCCATCAAAGTTTGATGGATTGGTAACTTAATTTCCTAAACAGCTAAGTGAGATTGCAAGCTTTAATGTTTGGGAAATTTTATGCACTACTAATAGAGGAGGAGTTTTTGCTTAAACCATGAGAAGGTAGCAGTAGTGGAGATGTTGCATTCTCCACTAATGTGAAAGGAAAAGGTGGTTCCTCTACTAATGCAAGTGTAGATTATCATATCAAGAAGTTTGATAAAAAGAATGGCACTCTAAAGACTAAAGGGAAGGAGATAGCCAATATAGATGAGGAGTTATAATTCATGGTGGCCATTGAGGTGTATCTCTTGGTGCAAGAAGTATCTTCCCCACTGACTCATGGATATTGGATAGTGGTATCTCTTATCACATAAAGAAAGGCCTATACACAACCTTTGCAAAAATCTATCATTGTGATGGTTGCAGATCATACAAAATTCCCTATTAAGGGCACAATTATTATTTCCTTTATTGCTACAAATGGTAAACTCAAAAACATTTCAAATTTATTGTATATTTTAGAGATTTAGAGAAATGTGTTATCAATTACTTCCATAACTAATCTTGGCAATGAGGTGAGATTTACTTGATAGGTGCCAAAAATATTGATAGTATTGGCAAAGTTGTCAAATTGGAAAAATAAAATACTGGAAGAAAGAAATTAGAGTGGGAAAAAAATCCAATTTAGCCTTTAGGATGAAAATACAAGGGCTAAAAGAAATTAATTGGTTTTTTTCAAAGAATGCATGTTCATTAAAGCTTAACTCAAAATAAAATGATCAAAAAATAGGGAAAAATAAGAAAGCTACATACTAGGGTCGCTCTTTCCTCTCTCTCCCACACATCTATATAAACTCTCACTTTTGGAAAAATAACCAGGGATTCTGAATGAGAGAGGATAAATTGACTGATGTTTGTAATCTAGAAAAAGAGAGGATCCTAAAGATGTAATCAATTTGTGAGGAGGTGCTCTATAGAAGACATAATCTTCCTTGACATCTCTAGGTTTTGGCACCTATTTTGTTGCTCTAGACTTTTATATTAACCCAACGCTTCATGTTACATGAGATTTTAAGGATACTTATACCATCTTTCAAGTCATAGCTACTTATCTAGTCTCCCTTTTTGTGAACTAAGCTTGATAAATAATTCAAAGCTTGAAAAAATTTTAAATTCTAAAAAAAAAGTGAATGTTATTCTATAATTGCTTTGTCGTTGGCAATAAAAAGCTATATTTAAGAGGCCATTCATGCACGAATGCTCATGCTCCAACTAACAATGGATCCATCGCTAAAGATAATGCTTATCCTAAATCTAAAGCACAACTAGAGGAGGTCGTGGAACCCACACAACTTGAAATAAGAGTGCTTCCATGGCACCCTAAAGTTTCAGTGGTCTCATGTAGTAATGGGCAATCTAATAAAGATAATTAGGTTCAAGTAATTTATAGTCCACTAAATTTACTATAAAATCTTCTTTTAAAAATCCCGTCTTATGTTTACTAAAGTATGTAGATATCATATATAGTAGATTTAAAGAAATAAACTTGAAATGAAGAAAAAATATATGTAGAATTGTCAATTGGCCTTTATAAATTGTATTGATTGTACATTGAGTAAAGAAAATTAAAAAAAAACACTTAAATAGACCTTAGAATGGTATGTTATTTTTAGGAATGTGACATTGAAAGTGAAATGATTGTTCTCATCCAGGCATGGTTAGAATATGTTTAACAATATTACTCGTGGCAAGTTATTTCTTGCCAAGTTAGAACCCAAATGGAATGGTCCTTATAAGATTTTCCATATAGAAAAGAATGACTCTACAACCCTTTTAGCAAATTTGCAAGGGGTGGACTTTAACAATAAATTAAACTTTAATAAGTTGAAGCCCTATTATGTGTAGGGGATGATGTCGATTTTGGTACCTTTGCAAGTCTTCCAAGATCTAGCTTAAATTTGTAGTAGGTACTAAGGCAATCGGATGGGAAGAATCATTCCTTATCTTGAACATTCGTATTTAGAGCAATGTTACCACCAAGGTCGGGTGATCTGGTGGGTTAAGGGTTATCATATTATTGAGGGGAAAGATGGATCTTTCACTTAGAATATTAAGGTCTACTGGCACCATTGTCATAGGATTCTAATTACCATCCCTATTGAGTTTAGTGATGAAGGAGGGATTGTACATGCTATACAGATTCCTCTCTCTTAGCTCAACGTCAACCACCATAAGTACAAATAGGCTAATTGGTATAGTGTGGCCCGTCAATGAAGCATGGTTCTATACTTTATATTTTAATGGAGCTTTCTGAGGGTCCACTAAGTATGTGATAATAGATATGGTTATTAAAGACCCCCAACGTAGAGTCGTTATGAAAATGGGAGCTTATTTATATACCTCTTTTACTAATAACGTGGCAGAATACAAGGCTCTAATCATGGGGCTAAATATAGATCAATGTGGTAGTATCCACCATTTATTGGTGAAAGGCCACTCATTGTTAGTGATCAACCAATTGAATGGCACTTATAGTATAAATGATCCAATTCTGCAGATTTATGATCGTGATGCAACCTTGGATATATTTGAGATTTTTGAGATAGTGCCTTATCAATTGGTTTCTCGTCAATGGAATCGCATTGCGGATTCATTGGAAAATTATGCCTTTGTTGAGGATATATTTCTCAATTGTGGTCTTGAAGGGTTATTAGAATTGCTCAATCTTATTAGCCTAGGGCTACTGTCAGGATTGCTTGTTGCTGATGTGTCTTGTTATGGCAACCGATGGTTAGTATGGGTGATGATTTAGGTAGAGATTGACAATCTTTCTATTCTTGCATGGACACACAGGATCATTCAAGGACATATTCATAGGAAACCCCTTGTCATTTATACAAGGGGACTAGCTAATAATTTGATGCATTTGATAGGGACCTAAGTAGCCCATCCCCTTGGTCCAGTGTTGTATTTCAATATGCAGATTTATGTGGGGGCCAAGGGTTTATTTTTCAGCCCATAGGATATTGAATGGTGTGCTGTATGGTTACATTTCATAAGGTCAAGAGGGCTTTTGGGTAGGTAGCACTTTTCACTAGAGTGCTTATGGGATTCAGTCTCTTCTCCTGAATTTTTTGCATTTCCCTTGGCCTAATTGCTCCATACAAAGAGGCTACACTAGGTGATTGCCTAATTCTCAATAATGGATCTTCATGCCTTGATTTTGTTAGGGGGTAGAGTAAGAGATTTGTTTGTGGTTTGTTGTGTATTTTATTTGAAGCAGCTTGATGCTGTTTATGGTTTCTGTATGCGTAGATCAACTCATAAATTTGGCAAGCTAAGTCGCCTTATCTCATGGTCTGTAATGAGAGCAAAATTTTATGACTAGAAAAGAGTGAGAAATGTGCCAAATTTTGTCAATTTGAGGTGAACTCATATTAGAGAATTTGGGAATCTCCCAAGTCTCACTTTCAAATAGGGGGTAAAGATTTGGCCATGTGGCTAAATCTTAACCCATGCTTCAAAGTCAGACTTGGAAAGACAATCTATATAGTAATTAGGGTAGACTCAACTTTCAAGTAAGGGGACAAGATTTGACCATGTAGCCAAATATTAACTATATTGGGAATTCCCAAACTATATGAGAATTTTCCAATTTCCTAATATAGTGTTGGTGGAAATTGAAACATGTTGGAAGCAACACATGTAGATTCAATAATTTTAAGGAACCGTAGAAGGAGAAATTTAAAATCACTTCTAAGGATAGACTTCATAGTAGGCCGTAGATATTTAATAATTCTTTTAGGAGCTAGAATAGAGTGAAATAAGTTTCATGCCCTCTAGGACTTCAAGATGGTCATGTAGAAATTTTTAGACTTTAAATTGGATGCCAAAAGTTGGATTTTTTGATAATTCATGGTGAAAATCTTGTTCATATGGGATGAAAATTTGTTTGAAGCTTAGTCGCAATGTGTTTAAGGGATGTGAAATATAAAGTACACAATTTGTATCTGTGTGTGTACGTTATTAATTTTTAAAATCCCAAATATGTGTTTTAAGTAGAAGAATGATGTTTTTTTTGAATTTCAAGTAATCAAATCATGTTCATATGTGATAAAGTTAAATGTGATGATAGTCAATTTAAAAAAACCTTTTATATCAAGAAAATAAACAAAAATACTTTAAAAATACAATTTTAGATCAAAAATAGGAAAAAAAGTTTTTTTTTGCATCCAAAAAGTTATAAAAAATTAGAACTATGTTTATGCAAGTATAACAGAGATAATGTATGAGGATCAGCCTTGGTTTACTCCCATTTTTATGTTTTACTATATATTTATCACTTTTATTATAAAGAAACATACATTGAATGCCGTTTTAATCTACCCATCGAATGTAAAACTTTAAATAGTAGGAGAAAGGGATTGTGGTAGTTAATTTTCATTTGAATTCTGATTTTATGCATATTCTAGCATATATGATTTGTTTGATTTAAGTCTTAAGATTAGTAGCATGGGTTATTTCAGCGCTGCCTTAACAACGAAGTAATACACTAAAGTGAAATCATGAAAGGGTTGTTTGTGCATATTCACAGTAATTCATTTATAAGTTTCTTTGTTTGAGCACATATGTCATGTTCCTTACATTCACATATTCAAACATGGTATCAAGAGAACTATTCCCTAGATGCATAATACTTGGATACTTAGACACTAACCCAAGTTGAGTGTGAGAATCCCTTGAGCTGTAGGTCTAGTATAATCCTTTCCTTTGGAGTTTCATGTGGTAAGGATTATATTATCTCTTGGAAATGAATATAGTGTGGAGAGTGAGCTTTGTGGATATGTGTCATATGTTGAGATGCCATATCTTGGGGCTAATCCCTAGGGTATAGGAGAGCCATAGTGGGGCCATAATGATAAGTTGGGGGTGGTTCCTTCATTTGTATTATGAGATGCTAGCCATCAATATGTTTGGATACTCTTGCTTGGAGTCAGAAAACACTGCAAGATATAAGCCTCATACCGACGTTCAAAGTGACATAAATGTTCATTAAAAAATTTACCTATACGGTCTCGCTAAACGCGTCGATATAAGCATATCTACAAAATTGTCACTATATGCATCGCTATTTTTGTTGCTTCTGTGACGCATATAACAATGGTTTGTGACGTATATTGCAATGCCAATAACAACGCCTGTAGTAAATTAGCGATGCTAATAGCAACGCTTACAGAGAAAAAAAATTTGTGGCAGGGCAGCTTGAGCACCATGTGCTGTATAATATTCTATAAATGAATTACATGTTGGGTATGCAATGGTCATCAAGATGAGCGCAACTGGAAAAAAACAAAACCAGAGAGCACATGCTCTCTGGTTTTTTTTCCCCCCTCCCATACATCAGATTGTGTATTTGGGAAAAAGACAATGTATCTTACAGGCACGAGAATTGAAAATAAAAGCCCATGTATTCATTATATATCAAAAGCATTTACAAAGGAAGTTTAAGTGCTTGCGACCTAAAGCGTGGCCGCAAGCAGTAGGCTCAAAGAGATATCATACATATACAAGAAAAGAAGGCCTCATGGGGAGGTATGGTGCTCCTCTACGAATCTGAAGAGGAAACATCTTTGCTAGTACCACCATGGCTACTAGCGTCGCTATCCCCCTCCTCGCTATGCTCCACATCCGGGTTCGCCTATACACACAAAAGATCAGGGTTGCTTACATAGACAAGGTGGAGAAAAAGTTATAATTATCTATACTTTTAATAGGAAAGTAAGAAAAACATACCTCCTATGGCTGTCGAATCCTCATGGCCTGGTTGTATTGGCCCTCAGTGATGAGACCCTCCTCATAAAAGTGAAGCCATGTCCCTGTGCGGTTATGGCCTTGATGGTAACCTACCTCTCTAGGAGTAGGTGTCCTACCAATGATAGTAGTCTGCAAAACATTTAGAGATATACAAACAATTATGAGTCACAATATATTAGACTAAAATATATAAAGAATTAAAAGAAATATAAATTTAAAAAAACTAGAAATCTAAATATACTTACAAACTCTGCCTCCCACGACTCTCTACCGCCCGATCCGTAATGCGACGATCCCATTGTTTCCATTTGGATCCGTCGCGCCTCTGCGTGCTGGCGACTCTTCACTTTCTCTGCTGCTTTCTTCTTGGCTTTCTTCCACTCTATGAGGTGGCACATACGTGGTTGGCTATAGGCTCCATGCCCCTCCTCCAGCCTTCGCAGTGAGTCCCTGGCTTGTGTCATGAGGTGGGATCTTTTGTTGTGAAGCATATCTCTCACTTTTGTACGTCCTCAATCATCCGAGAATCGCTGACCCTCAGGATTTGGGTACCTCCTATGGACTGCCCTCAACACCTCTTGCCACAAGCCGCTTTTCTGATTTTTGAAGGCAATGAAACAATCTTTATACGTCGCATGCACGACGCTCCTCATGTACGCCATTACATCCCTTCCCTCATCATCATGAAAGATGCCACCAGCATCTGTAACTCTATAGTTACTGGCATACAACCTCCTTTACGTGATCTACTAGTAAGGGTGATCGCTCGCCACCTCCTAGGCAACCCCCACACAAGCCTCGTCCTCCCCCTCGACTCTCCCTCCTCCCTCTCTGTCGACTATCCTCTGCCTTGCTGGATGCACGAGCTTCTGCAGATGCACGTGCTTCAGCCGATGCACGTGGAGCACGTGGAGTACCTGCATATGGAGTACCTGCATGTGGAGTACCTACATGCGGAGTCTGGGAAGTAGTGCCAGGCGAAGACGTCAGAGGTATCTTAGACATGACACTGAACACCTCATCCGTTGTGGGAGAGCGGCCAAGGTGTCTGGTCATCTCTCCCATGAAGTCTTCCCTATTAGGAAAACCTCCAAAAAATGCATTGACCCCCCTGCCAAAGGAGGCCAATGTATCATTCATGCGATCCACATCCGGTTCATTGCTAGATGAACCAGGATACGACATCTGCAAAAAAAACACACGAAAAAGACAAATTTATTTGCATACAAAAAGTCATATATTACCTACATTTTCAAAGAGCTTTCTTTAGACATTGAGCATAACACTTAAGTGCTAATGCTTCTCTTAAACAAGAAAACTAATAAACACAAACATGGGATTGGTCACATTCATCATTGCAAAAATATATTGTTTACTATCAGAACTGGGAGACCTGGCGCGTGTATCCCCACGTCTAAATTACAGGTTAGACGCGCCCTCAAACGCACTCCAGAGTGAACCTTCTGTCAAGCGCGTCTATTTGCGCATGTAAGATGCAGCACAGACGTGCTGTCAGACGCGCATTCCAGGTTAATGCGCGTCTATAATCGCGTGTAGACTGCAGGTCAACCTTTTATGCTGCGCCTGTATCATCGCGTGTACACTGCAGAGCACACGCGCACTAAGACGCGCCCTCAGACGAGATGAGAGGAAAAAATTTTCGCGTCTATATCTGCGTCTACATTGAGATGTAGACGCGCTATCAGACGCGCTCTGTCGGCTGATTTTAGACCGACGACCGCCATTGATGATTTACAAAATGCAATACATAATGGAATCACAAATCCTAAATACACAAACAGAGCAGAGAGAGGAAGAGAGAAACAAAGAGAGAGAGAGAGAGAGAGAGAGAGAGAGAGAGAGAGACTCACCTTGGGTGTTTGGTGTGGCGGGTGGTGGCGCTTCTTCCTTCTCCTTCTTCCTCTCCTTCGTAAGTTACCCTCCCTTGATGCTTGCTTGCTTGCTTGCTGCTTCTTCTTATTCTCCTCTTTCTTATTCTCTCTTTCTTCCTCTCCTTGGCTTTCCTTTTTCCCTTCTTGTGTGTTTGAAATGAAAGAAGAGGTGAGTCATGAGGAGATGAGGCATGAAGAGACTAGGTGAGGCATGAAGAGACTGCATGTCAGCTAAACTCAAGCTTCAGAACCGCAAAAAACGCAGGAAGGGAAAGGCGTAGTTTGAAAAGAAATGATTTAAGTATGGTTTGAATTTTGACGTGTGCGTCTATTTTTATGTGTATATGCGCATCTATTATTCAGGTAGACGCGAGTATAGACGTGAATATAGACGCTAATATAGACACGTAGGTAAATGCGGATATAGATGCGCATTTGGGCTTTATCATAATTTTTTGTTTTTAAGATAAGTTTTGATAGTGAATTCTTATCATAAGTTTTAATGTATTTATGATGATTTTTGTGTATTTAAAATTGAGATCTTATGTAAACATATGAATGATAAATATTTTGATGTTGTCATGAATTAGGTTTAATCATGTCGACGTCATCATCACCTAGTGCGGTGCAAGATGACGAGTCAATGAGCACATCCTCAAGTGAGGATGAAACATTGCGTCTTCATAATCGAGATGCATGGCTACGACGAAAAATTAAATGCATGTGTGATCGTTGTTGAGGGTGTATTTTTTTAGCACGTCGAATTGCAATGTCACACCTCAGCTTGTATGGAGAATGGGACCGAGAAAAATCACCGATATTCATTGTTTTTTTTTACCACTAAGATTGCATGTCTATGTTACGGGAATTATATATCAACGTACATGAAACTCCCTTTTGTGGAGTTGAGCAGGATGCGGTGCCACATCCTCAGATGCTCCTTCCCAGGCGTCGAGAGGCTGCAAAATGTCGACGCGAGGAGACAGAGTCTTCAATAAGAGTAGAGACTGACAACCATGATAGTAGCCCTCATGAAGTGCCCCATCAAGTCATAGAGGATGAGATTTTGGACAACATGGTACACCATCTATTTTCACAACCGGTTCAAGGAGAAGGTCACTCTACGAAGCCAGATGATCCACTATATGTAGCATCATCTACTCCATTGTATGAAGGTTGTACGTACTCCGTTCTTCGTGCATCCCTCGAGATAATTAACTTGCAAACAATTTATGGATGGAGTAATGTCAGTTTGGATGCGTTATTGAAGTAGGTATCAATTCAGTTTGGCTTATGAATCATAATATTAATTGTTCTATTTTGAAATCAGATAGAAATATATGTTGGTGGTTTTTTAACTCACTTTTAAAAATATATGTAGGTTATTATAACAAATGCTTCAAAAGGAAACAAATTGCCAACTAAGAGAGAGCAAGCAAGACATTACTTGACATCTCTGGGAGGCCTCGATTATGTCAAGATCCATGCATGTGTCAATGATTGTGTCTTATTTCGTGGGATTCATGAGTTCGCACGAGAGTGTCCTGTTTGTGGCGAATCAAGATACGAAGTGGAGATGAAGTCAATGGATGTGCCTCGTAAGGTTTTGCGACATTTTTCGATTGTTCCACGTATAAAACTTATATTCAAGTGTAAGTCTATTGAAAAGCTCATGTCATGGCATGCTAGTCGTCGTTCAAGTGATGGAAAATGGAGGATCCTTGCAGACACACCAGCATGGCAACATATAAATAATTTGTGGCCCGTTTTCAAAGAAGAGCCAAGAAATTTGAGATTTGGTTTAGGTATGGATGGAATCAATCCATTTGGCATCAAAAGCACATCATACAGTGTATGGCCAGTGGTATTGGTGAACTATAATATTCCTCCATCCATGGCAATTAAAAAGGGACATGTGATGTTGTCCCTTCTAATTCCTGGAAAGCACAAGGTAAAAGACATGGACATTTACTTAGAGCCTTTGATTGAAGAGTTAGAAATGTTATGGGAAGGTATTGAGGTGCAAGATACAAGTGCATCTGCATCCTCTAGAGATTTCACATTGAAGGCCATGTTGTTGTGGACCATGCACGACTTTCCAGGATACGGAGAGTGTTCAGGTACATGTATATAACTCTATATTTGAAATTCAAGACTTGAATCAATTGCATTTTATTAATTCACTTGTTTTTTCGGGTTTAACCACGTCAGGATATCATGCATGTCCTATTTGCGGTCCCTCTCTAGTTTCCTCTAGGCCAGCACGTTTAAAGAAGGTTATCTACGACATTCATTATCGATTTCTTCCTATTGACCATCCCAAATATGTTCTCCCTACTAATGGAATGACTCCACAATCTCTAACCATTCGAGATTGGAAGGAGAGATGGATTAATGCCGACAGCCACCCTCCACTCGGCATGAGTCGGTAAGAAGTCTCGATTGACTTTAAAGTATTTAGCATGATGAATTGTGTACATAATATATTGTTTGTTTGTTAGGTTCTCTATATTTTTTCGTCTTCCGTGCTAGACTGAACTCAAGATCAATCACCTGTTGGACCCCATGCACATATTCAAAAATGTTGTATCTACATTATGGGATCACTTGATAGGGACTCGTGATTCAGTTAATGTAAGGGAGGATTTACGTAACATTGGTCACATGAGACGAGCCTGGCCACGCATTGGACCCAGAGGAAAGATTGAGCTACCCCATGCACCTTGGATGTTATCAAAGAACGAGGAAAAAATAGTGAAGGAACAAATATATAGCTTTCGAACACCCACAGGATGTATGAGATGTCACATGGGAGCCTTCATAAAGAAAAAGAAAAGAAGTGTGGAGCAACTATCTAGTTTGAAGTCCCACGATTGGCACAAAATGATTCAAGTAAGGGTATCTCTAACCATGAATATAGTAATTAGTGGAGTAACTATGTGTAAACTTTGGGGTATGATGACTTTTTCCTCAACTAATCATTTGATCTATGAATATTGTTTACATTCAGTTCGTACTTCCTACTAGCATATCCCATTGTGTATCCAAAGATGTACGTGATATCATTTACAAGATGGGAGAGCTTGTGAGGTGTGTATACATTGTATTTTTTCATTATATATCTTTGAATTTCTACACAAAAATAAACAAGCACATCATACATCTTGACAGATACGTGAGATTGAAGGAAATTGATCCAAACACATTGCAAGATGCTCGAGTATTATCTGTTGAGGTGGTTTGTTTGGTGGAGGAAAATTTTCCTCGATCCATTTTAACTACTCAATTACATTTACTTGTACATTTGATTGATGAGATCGCACTTTGTGGGGCAGTTCATGTAAGGTGGATGTTTTTTCTTGAGTGCTTCATGAAAACCTTGAAAGATTTTGTGAGGCAAAAAGCACGGCTCGAGGGAAGCATGGCTGAGGGTTGGTTAGTGCAATCATCCCTTGTTTATATCTCTGAATATCTTGCTGAAGTAGATCCCTCTCAACCACGACTATGGAAAAATGATGAAGACTTGATGATGACCTCTATAGTACCTCAAGGAAAAGGAATAAAGTGCTAACAAAAGAAGAACTCGTAAGTTAAATAGTTTTTGTGTGCTCAATAGTGATGTAATGAGCAAATGGGTGACACTATATAAGGAAGCAAGGGCAAGAAGAAAAAGTGAAAGATAAGAATTTCGCACTAGATATGGACGTAATGTCTCATTTCCAGATCATCTAAATGCGCTCCCACGTCATATTGATATAGATTGGTTACATGAGGAAATGGAGAGAATGGAAAAAGAGGAGGAAATTAATATATCTCAAGAAGAGTGGGAATACGCACGAGGTTGCTTATCAAAGGTGAGACATACTATCAATTAATTTTTTTCTATAAGTTTTATTTTATACAAATAATTGACATGTTTGATCTTTTATCTTTTACTACTAGTGCACATTATTCAATGTACTTTGGTGTGAGGGTAAACATCTTCGAGCTCAACGTATAGATAAAAAGAGAAATACCCAAGATTGTGGTGTTCTTGCTCACTTCGAGGATGCCAATGGTACCATGGAAGGTTATTGTGGCTTGATCCAAGATATTCTGAAGCTTGACTTCAGACTTCTTTATATATGTACTGGATGTGAAGTGGTTTAAAGAAGTGGTAACAAATGGTGAGCATTGCACAATTAGACATCATCCAAGTGGTTTTGTAATCATTGACTCCACAAAATTTTACCAAAACAAGAATGACACATTAGTACTACATCAACAATGCGGGCATGTATATATGCAAAGGCTAATTTTTGTATATGTATACATGTGATACATATACACAATATAATAAGTACTTAAGTTTTTTGCTTTTGTTTTTCAAATACAGGTTGTGTATCATCCAATGGTAAACAATAACCGATGGTGGTATGTCATCCCTATATCTAATCGTTCAAAACCAATATATGGTAATATTACCGACATGGAGATAGCAGATGACAATCCAACAATTAATGATGATGTGCATGATGACACCATAATGGATGATATGCATGATATAGGACAAGATGAACCTCGCGAGGATGTTCAAGGAAATGCAGAAGAAGACAATAATGTGATTGTTGATGATATTGATGAAGTTATTGAGCAATATAGCAACACATCTGATAGTGGGATAGACTTATTTGTTTTGTTACCTCTTGGTAACATAGACCTAAAAGTAGATAGTTTAGCAAGGGCTGATCTCATTGAAGATGAGATGGATCATTCACTATAACATACTTAATTTGCTTATTGATTCAATGTGTATTCCTAATTCTATGGTTTTTATCATGCGCACACGTGCATACTCAAGAATCAATAGTCAATTTTAAAGCTAAATTGAATTTTCCATAATAAAAAGGAAGTATCTTTTATCATCTTCAAGTACGTAGAGAAATTACGAGATATATATTGCAATGCTTGCTACTAATTTTAAGGTTTCTGTTGCTTGCCGCTAATTACTTATATCACGCTGTCAACTGGAGGAACTGCCATTCATTAGAGAGCAATGAAAAAGTAATTATTAACTCTATTTTTTAAATTCAATGATTCAATGTGTATTCTTAATTCTATGGTTTTTATCATGCGCACATGTGCATGCTCAAGAATCAATTTCAAGTGGTTAAATAATTATTAACTTTGGTTTCTTAATTATGTAAATTGCTAATTTTAGGTGGTTAAATAATTGTGCGTTTGCTAGCGCGTCTATATTGACATCTATTTGCGTGGATATATAGACGCAAAATTCGCGTCTATTTACACGTACTTTTACACGCACTTATAGACGCTGTGATAGACGCGCCCGACTTTGCGCGTCTAACATGTGCGTCTATGCCTCGTTTCTGTTGTAGTGATGGAAGATGTCTGCATAGATCACAGGGCCAAAAAAAAAAAGAGTATGTGCTCCACGAATCCAAGTGCGAGGTATAGATCCTCTCCATCAAAAAGCTCATCTTTTGATGCAAAGAAGCATCACATGGACGTTGTAAAATAAACAATTACACATCAGTCCACCATACATAATGCATTTTTAAAAAATAAGTAACTAGGGACAAGAAAGATAATTGACTTACTAGGCCATCACGTGCATACAATCTATCAATCAATACAGTGTGAGACTATGTCTCTCTGCATATTGAGTCTCCAAGACGATGGGATTGCGGTTTTTAATGGAGTTCTATAAAGAAAACAAAATACAACTATTAGAAACATGTTTATCAGTACAACTGACATTGCAAATAAGAAAGCAAAAAGAATAAAATAAAAACTTACAAAGTTCCTATGAATAAGTTCTGTGGCCACCACTCCCTAGATGATGCATGACCCTTGACTCCAATCGTGCCCTCGCTTCCTCTCGTTGTATTGTTGCCAACATCTTGGAGAATTTGTAGCCTCCTCCCTGAGTCTCCACCAATCATTTGTGTCTAGCTACTCGAGCTTTGAGACGCCACTCTTGAGTGCCTTGCGTGCATCTGTCGATTGTCTATGCGATATGTATGCACGCATACACTCCATCATCCACTTAGTGGAAAACCTCTTTGCCACAGGAGGTATCAAAAACTCCCTATGCAAGGATGCCACTATATAGTCCTTGCTCCCCTCAGGTATATTCTTTCAATGGTCCAAGATATTGTGCGAAAAGACTTATTTGCACAACTCTATCATGCAAGATATCACCCTCCTCCCGTCATCATTCATGATCGCAATACCTATCCTCTCAGATATCCATTCCCCTCTAGGGTACATCTAAGGTGTGTCCTCTCCCACCAATGACCACACTCAGTAGAACCAGGAGATCCCTGTACATCTGGTGTATCCATGGGGATAATTGATGCGAGGAGGTATATTCCACGGTGGATTTCGTGAGACCATGATGGATTCTATGAGGTTTTTGCAGTGAATTCCGTAAAACTATATTTATTTGTCGGGGCTTGTACACAAGGTGGATTCCTTGTGTGAAAAGTTGATGGGGATACATGTCATGTTTGGGATGTCACGTTAATTTAATGTGCAAGTGGGTGATTCCATAGCACATGATTCCACAAAATACATATTTAAAATTAATGGGTGTTTATGAGTTTAGAGTGCACACTCGTATTAAATTAAGGTTAGGATAGAGTTCCAACCTATTTATTTACTTTGTAGCTGAAGACTGCTAGATATTCACTTTTATCGATTTAATTTTATTATTTTCTAATAATTATGAATGCTTCAGTTGATATGTAGAGCAAGTGATGGTGGCGCTGGGAAGTAGTGGGCGATAGCGTGTATTCAAGTTATTTAGAAGAAATTATATCTTTTGATAGGCGCGCCTCTTAGGCGTGGTGCTAATATTTATTTAGGTACGCTTATTTATTAAAGAGTTTGACATATATATGTTATTTTGTATGCACATGGACGCATAGTTTAAATATTCATTATTGAACATTGTATTTGGGTACTACCTGACTTTTAGGCTGCCCAACCACTTTATTCTTTATAGCAAACACAAAAGCTAAAGCATGCTAATTGTAAAATTGGGTGATTTTTGAGCTTGGAGATGAATTCAATATATGCTTTGTGGAGCGCTCACACAAGGCATGGGGGGAGATTGTACCCAATCGGTCTTTTTGCCTCATGTCGAGCAAGTCTACTCTCTTGAATTTTAAGCTTAAAGTACAGTTCTTTGTTCCTGGGGACCTTCCGATGGTTGCTACATTCGCATACAACATTCGATTTGCGCACCAGTAGTATCAGAGTGAAGCAGAGATCAAGGGCTTCTAATTGCTTACCATCTCGCGCGAAGGCGAAGCTCCTGGAATGAACAGGCTCTATAACTAGTCTCGCAACAATCCGTCAATATCAGCGTGTTCGTGGCAGTGAAGAACCCCTTGCTGTGATGTTGCATCATGAAGAACTAGTCTCTGGTGCAGCGGAGGACCACTTCCCAAGATCCTTCATCAAGTCGTTTTTTCTCAAAGAAGAAGATAAGTCAACTTTCATTAGTTGGAGGTTACAAAGGTTAATAATATTATTAAAAAGCTTAATCCTATCAATTCAAGAAATTGTGACGGCAGCCGGTTCTTCAAGACATAAAAAATGGTCAGTACATTCTCTCAACATGCGCGCTCTGAAAGATTTGTTGAAGCTTTTTAGTTAAAAAGCTTAAGTCAAAGGCTAAGCTTTATTAAAGCTTAAAAACCTTACCTCTCTAAATCTCTTCCTCAACGGTTGTTCTTATTGCCATACTCCCCAATCGATTTTACACTTCTCTACAATCCTCTATTCACACCCGTGCTGTGACAGAGATAATTTCCAGCAAGTAGATTGCTATACGTAGTCTTTACGGGCAAAGAATTCATCGAAGAAGGATTCTATAAACTTCTGTATATAAGCAAAGAAGAAAGATCACTAAAATCCATTTAAAACAAAAAAGATAGCAAGCCTTGTAAACCCAACTTGGAGCTATGCTCATCCCGCTAATAAGATTTCGAGTGTGTGAGGTTGTTTGAAATTTTGCAGGATGACCGATCAAAATATCAAAGATTTTATGGCCAAAGGTGATTTACCGGAACCAACGATGGAGCAAAATTTGGACCTAATTATGATGCAGCTTTAAGAGGAACAAAGAGCACGTCAAAATTTGCAAGCTCAATTGGCCACTCTTCAACGATCTATTGCCAATCAAGGTGGACCACAACCTGAAGATGTTATAGGATGCACGATCGATGCGACACTTGAAGCACAATCTATCCGGAAAGAAGCCAAGACAAGCAAAAGAAATTTCAAATTTTGTACTTTTAATGGGTTACACAATGGAAATGCCATTCTCACTTTTATTAGTCAATTTGATAATTATTTTCATGAAGAACAGTGTGCCAAAAAAGACAAACTTAAGTGTCTCACTAATCATTTAGTGGACAGAGCATCGCTATGGTGGATTGTTGTCTGCAAAAGCATTGATTGTCCTACTACTTGGGAGACTTTTTAAAAGAAATTTTTGCAAAATTTTCTTCCACCTCAATTCCACGAAAAAGCAATCACATAGTGGGATCTTCTGCAACAAAGAGATCGTGAGCCTATTTCACAATATACCGAGCATTTCTGGAATGCCTTATTGCAACTTCGAATACTCGAAGATGTACTTGAGGTGACCCATAAGCGCAAGTTTATGTCTGGTTTTCTTGGTCACTTCTATGTCGAAGTGAACATGCTCAAGACAACGACTCTCGAGGATGCGATATCCTTGGCCCATGATGCTGAAGAAAAAATTCGAGGACGAGAGAAGCGACCACAACAATTCTCAAATAACGGTAACTTTGGTACAAAGAAATTCAATTTTAACTTTCGAAGATTCAATCAAAACAGTTTTGTTCCATCTTCATTCCATAAATCTTGGACACGACCCCCTACTTTACCAACAAACGCAAATTCAAATCCTAAGCCATCTTTCCAGCCAAATCCAAACATTCCTAAACTTCCTGCTATTACCAATAATGTTTCTAAAGCCAAATCCATAGTTTGCTATAAGTTCCATCAACCTGAACATCTAGCGATGAATTGTCAATCTAAGAAGCTAACTGTTCACATCAACTACTTGGAAGCAACTCAAGATGAAGACGATGAAGAAATGCCAGATTTCACAGAAGACAATGACAGTATCGGTACTACTTTAGATACTTTACCAGGTATGCCAGATCCCCATTCTTTATTAACGATGAAATGTCTTGTGCATGGTTAAAAAAAGACGGTTTTACATGATAACGGGAGCACACATGATTTTATTTCTACAAAAATTGGTCAAAGATTTGAATTTACATATTGTTTCGACTCATTATCGCATCAAGGCTGCATTCTTAGGCTCTAGATACAATGAAATACAAGAAGTGCATGACTTGGAAATTAAAATTGGTGATTATGTTGAGCGCAGAAATTTCTTCACTGTGCCTTTGTAATCTAGCAACATTATCTTAGGAATGCCTTGGTGTCATCAATATAATCCCGATATAGATTATTCCATGCATTCAATGAAGATTCATTTTAATAAAAAACAAATCACATTGCATGATATGCACACTTTTGATAATTTTCCATTGCTCAGTCATACACAGGCTATACGTGCATTAAGAAAAGGTAGCAAATCATACTTAATATGGGTGAATGAAATTGAAGTTAAGGAAAATCAAATGCATCCTAGGCACACACAATTTCTTTCACAATTTAAAGATTGTTTTGCAACTGATTTACCATCTAGCTTACCACCTGCACATCCTGAAAATCATGAAATAGACTTAATTCCAGGTTCAAAACCACCATGTAAAGCACCTTATCAACATAATAAAATTGAACAAAAAGAATTATTACACAAGATGGGCATGAAATGAACTAAATAGAGCCATATTTAGCATAGGATTGAGTAACTGGCTTGAGGCCACCCATTTGTATAATATGGGAGCCATTTTAATTGGTGAGATTTGAACATTTCATACAAGGAAAACAAGTTCATAATTGCATCTAGATTTGACCTTTTAACTAGGAATGGAGAGGGCATGTGTGTGTGTGTGTGTGTGTGTGTGTGTCTACACTTGTGTATATGTGTGTACTTAGGGTAGATGACTCTTAAGCATCTTCATATGGTCGATTCCAACTTTAACAAAATTATAATTTTTTAAATAAGCTAGATCTTAAATACCTAGACCAATGCTTGAATTTCCTATATTCTCCTGTATCGAGAGTTTTGAGAGAATGTAGGCAATTCTCCATATATACATATAATTCTCTACTATTAGAAATAGAGAATGACATTCTTACATTCTCTTATGTAGGGAATTTTGAGAGAACATAGGAATTCACTATAGTGATCTATAATTTCCTACTATTAGAAGTTGGGAATCACATTGTCATATTCTCTTATTTAGGGAAATTTGAAAGAATGTAAGAAATTCCCTCTTTTGATGTGTAATTCCATACTAGTAGATGTGGGGAATTTGATTCCCTAGTTATATGTAGGAAACACATGGATACATATATAGGACATATAATAAATGAATTTCCTAGATTTCATAAAATTTCCTAGATAAGGAATGATTAATTAAAGTCCATTGTGATCACGTTGAGTTGTTGGAGATGCTTGGAACCCATCCCAATGGAGAAGAAGAGCCAAGTTATGAGGATCACCTTTTAACATATGTTTTTTATGTTTAAAGTTCATTGTGATCACGTTGAGTTGTTCGAGATGCTTGGAATCCATCACAATGGAGAAGGAGAGCCAAGTTACAAGAATCACCTTTTAACATATGTTTTTTATGTTGGTTTCAAGAATGACATTGTTTATATACAAAGTTATAATCATGATTTGCTTCATTGTAACTCATTTCTAGGACTTCAAAAAAACAAGATCTAGGAATGTAGTATATAATTTCTTACATGATACATTCTTACATACAATAGCCATCTCATATTCAACACTTGGTTTCCAAAAATTTTAAACTTCTCTACATTTTGACCCATCCCAAATTTTCTTCATATATTTAGGGTACTCATCTATCTCTTTACCCAACCATCTATCTTTTTGACACCACATTGTTTGCATGTCATGACAAAAAGTTTTACTTCGAGCTAAAAGTTTGATTTGTTTTCCTATTGGAAAATAATCAAAAGCTATAGTGTTCTTTCTAGGATTTAAACATTTTTTACACCTCACCAGAAGTCAAACAATCACATTTAAGCTTATAATTTTCTGTGCCATCCTTACATCCACATGTGACAACATTTCCATAGTACAAGTCCTCATTGCTAGGTAAAAAGAACTCAACTTCATGGGGATTTGTTTCATCACCTATACATAGCCTATAATGTTGTGGTCTACTGACCATTCCAAGCTCATGAAACATTGTGTTTAATTGTTCCGAACATGTTGGAACTCTCACA
The DNA here is from genome assembly GCF_053477565.2 of Lygodium microphyllum. NCBI lineage: Eukaryota > Viridiplantae > Streptophyta > Polypodiopsida > Schizaeales > Lygodiaceae > Lygodium > Lygodium microphyllum. The sequence continues at coordinate 124,699,068 of NC_141162.1, read as the reverse complement.
CCATCTAAATTACCATCCCATGTCTCTAGAAATTGGATTGATAATTTACATAAGTTTGGATTTGCTTTTTCTACACTATGTTTTCCAACTCTTTTTCCACCCAAATCCCAAATAAGAGTTGAAGCATATTATCTTGAGTTGTGATTGAGATTCAGTGTTTGTTCCAAAGTGGCTGAAGCTCAATGAGTCTCTCTATAATTTGATGAGCTAATGATCGCATTATGTGGTTATTCTCACTATTAATTCACTCTCATCATCTTCATTGTGGCAGATATAGTTACTCTCATTGTGTTCCAATTCACAAAGGCCATTGTTATTCTCATTCAGATTCTTGACAAAAGAGTCACATGGTGGAGTTTCATTTGCATTACTATTATCACTGCTATCAGTAAGGCCGTTGTTATTATTATCATTATTAATTTCTATAATGAGATTATTATCATGACTATATGAACATGACTCATCACCACTTAGAAGACCTAAATTTCTACCCAACACGTTGTTGGAGGGGTTTTGATCGAAAGGTCATATCGATCGGGGATCAAAGATAGAAGTAAGTAGAGATAGGAAATGGAAGAGAAGAAAAAGAATAGACAAGAGGTAGACAAAGCACAATGAATCAAACCAATATGTATTGGTAAAACCTAGAATCCTTTATCTGGCCCACTATTCAGAAGCAATTTCCAAGCATTAGATCTCCTAGAGCTCCCTCATAGACAAAAAATGTGGATCAAAAAACAGCTTCCTCTCTGCTACTCGAAACCCAAATCTGATGTCTCCCTCGAAAGGGGGGTAAAACTCAAGGACACTTGATCCAGAATCTCCTTGCTCACACCTTCTTCTTCTTCCCAATTCAAAGTGTTGTTTTTAGCTTGTTAACTGCAATTGCAATGTGCGTGATTTCATCTATCTTTCTTTTTTATGAAAAATCCCTAAAGTGGCTGAAAAAGCAACTTGCTTTTTGCATGCCATCCTAATCTAGAAGCATTCTTAAATTTTTAGGATTTTTCAATAAATAATATAAAAAATGGGCTAAAATTATCCAAAAATCTAGTATTTTTGAACCATCCATGCTACGGAAACTAGCACTAACGACTCAGATCATATTGACTCTCTACATCAATAAGAAAGTTGGATGATGATGCACTCTAGAGTTTTTCACATTATGCTCACGTAGTGGCACAACATCCACCCCCTCTGAACCTACACATTCTCCGGTATGTGCAAATATCCTAGTTGTCACTAGATTTTGAGTCCTCCTTATCCTCTACAACCATATCCTTTGCTTCTTCATATTCCATATCTTCCTGGCTAGCCCCTGTATTATCGCCACTATTTTCTTCCAATTCTGGCAATTTATAGGTAGTAGATTCCTGTATCTTGAATAATTTGATTCTTTTTCCTACTACCAAAAGTTTTATGGCTATTCCATCTAGCTCATTTAATGCATAAGTAGCATTATCAAACACATGTCTTACCACATAGGGTCCAAACAATCTTTTGGAAACTTTGCGCATGGCACTATGCTGATTGTCTAAACTGCTATCATAAACCAATATCCAATCCCCATCTTGTATGGTTATTTGTCTCAATCTATGTCTTTTGTCAAACTATTTCTTGTTTTGTATCTTTGCTACCCTTAATTTTGCAACTGCTGCCTCTATGTCTTCTGACTTTCTTTCCAACTGTCTAATGTGCAAGGCCAACCACTCCTCTTGATTAAACTCTTCTTCCCAAGGTAGTACACTCCATGTAATTTTCAACTCTTCTATCGGCATGATAGATTTTTTACCATACATCAATTCAACAAGCATATATTGTGTAACAACACTATGTGTTGTTCTATCAACCCCGTAAAGCATAAGGGAGCAATAGTGGCCACTCTTTTACCTTCTATCCAAATGCTTTTGTCAATGCATTCACAATAGGTGGATGACCTCTTTCACTTTTTCCATTTCCTGTAGGGTTATAAGCTGAAGTTAGAGCAAGATTTATCCCCAATCGTGCAAAGATCTCTCCTAATAGAAAAGTATCCCTATCTGTTGTAATTTTTTCCATACAGCCATACTGACAAAAGATCTCTTCTAATAGAAAAGTACACATGGCATTTGTTGTCTTAGTATGTAGAGCTCTCCCTTCCACTTGATTAGTTAATTCTTCACGGGCAAGTACGAGATATCCCATTTGCCAAAGACCTGTAGGCATCGTGACTAAATCCACCACCCACTTAAAATGAAGAGACAATGGATATGTGGGCTACAATCCATCCTGATGTCTCACATATGAATACATTTGGCATATCGTACATGTCTTCACAAAGTTAGCAACATCCTTATACATACCCTACCACCAATATCTTTATTTGATGTTTGCAAAAGTACCCCAAACACCTCTATGGCCAGCCCATAAGCTTTCATGAAATTCTTGCATAACATTTACTTGTGAAGCTCAATCACCCAAAACTCGCAATGGCATACCCTATTTCTTTTTAGCATGTTTCCATAAGTATCCATCTTTTAAGAAAAACCCATAGGCTTTCTTCTTGATCTTCTTAAACTCCTCATCTGACCATTCATCTCTCTTTGTTAATGTACCGAGGTATTAACCAATTTCTAGCCATTCTCCTACATATTTGTCTTCTAGAAACACTTCTACACAAGATACAAAGCATCTAAAGTTTCCTCTCTTTGTTGTCCAAGATTCTGTTAATGTTGTAGCAAGAAAGTCATCATTTTCAGTCACAAGAAATTCATCTTCTTCCTCATCCATCATCCCATCTTCATTTTCATTCACAAGAAAGTCATCTTCTTCCTCCTCATCCATCATCCCATCTTCATTCTCATAGCATGTCCGAGATAACATGTCTGCCCACTAGGTTATCTCTTCCTGCAATATGCTAAAATTCAAGGTTCAAAGATTTGATGTATGAAATCCACCGGAGCATAGCAATGTCCGAAGTAGCATAACTAGCAATCATACCCAATACCAGCAAACTATTGGTCTCAATGACTACATGAGCATCCATAAAAATTTCCTTATCACATTTAAGGGCTGTCATAATTTCCCATAATTCTCTTTTACATGTGGATACCTTCTCTGTCGTTCAATCAATACTTTAACACCGAAGAAAATTGCATATCTTTTCCCTTTCTCATCATCTTGCCCAATTTCCCATCCAATCCCAATTGAGCTTCTATCAATAGTAATAATGATAGGCTTTCCATGTGAATAATCAGCCTTTCTCAATGTAGGAGTATATTTTAAGAGCTGCTTCAATTTCTTCATTGCTTTTTGATGCTTCCTTTCCCAATGAAATTTCGAACCTTTCCTTAGAAGCTGATATAGAGCATCAACTACATGTGCAAAGTGAGGGATCCAAATCAAATAGAATACACATGCTCCCAAGAATCTACACACCTCTGATAAATTTGTGTATACATCTTGCATTCTATCAATCCCATCTATTTTTGTTGCTGGTGATGGTCTTTGCTCATAGGGCCCACATATATCCCCAACAATCAAAACCTCTTCAACTCCAAAGATAGACATTTGTCTAGAAAGAGTTAAATGCACCTCTTCTCTAGATGCATCAAAATCCTCTCACAATCCACAATATGGTCTACAACAAACTGTCTGCACCCATGAGCATCCATCTCTTCATTATTTTCATCCACTGCACACCCTTTGATTAGAACATCATTCAAGAAGGGCATTGTCAATTGTGGTATGGAATCCCAAAATACTCTATTCATAGAATTTGTCATGTGTGCCACTGAGTTTGTTGCACCTTGCGAAAACATCCGTACTAACCCCAAGGGAGTCTTCATGGTTGTGATATCCCTACTTTCAACTGCAAGCTGAAACTGATCATACCCCGAGTAAAGATCACCCAAAGAATAGATTTCTGTGCCTGCAAAAGCCTCTGCAAATTCATCAACCACATGACTTTCATCCACATTTCTTATGGTCACTTTATTGACCGGTTGCATGTCTTGAAGAAATCTCAAAGCCCCATTCTTTTTTGCCACAGTAAACCAAGGATTTGAGTATGGGGTTGAAGAGGGCTCCAAGATCTTCAGGCAAATCTTTTCATTTAGCAAATCTATTAGCTTTGGTAAGTAAGGTTTAGGCACTGGAATAGGCCTCAAGTTCCATGGTACATGTGACACAACAAATATTACCATAGGAGAGACAACATTTGGATCCACACAACCTATTTTAGTTGGCTGAAATGCAAATGCTTTTCCATGCCTAGCCAACATCTACATAAAATAGTCTCTTTCAGCAACAGGAAAAAGAAACCCTTTTGCACCAACTTTCAATTCCTGTAATGTTTTAGATGTACATTGATGACCTATATCTTTAGGATCCCGTTATCTTAGCTGCCTTGACACTTTTTCATATAGACCCTCACTTTCTAGTGGAAGCAGCAAAGCAATTCGTTTCACTTTTTGTCAACAGTCTTATACTTTGTCTTCGCAAGTGCTTCATCCCATTGTAATCCTTCCTACTAAGCAAACAATGCTATAACATCATACATGTCGAAAGAACATTTTGACAACACTGTTTTCAACCTCATTTTCTGCATGTATAGTTGCTGAAATTTCAGCCATAGTGTCATTAATTCTCAACCCATAAAAGATTCATGAAATGCCCTCATTTTTAGCTAATTTCCCCAATGCTCTCAGTTCCTTAGTAGCACTTTTCACATAGACATGCATTCAACCTTGCACATAGCTTCCATAGGCTTAAACCAACATGAACTGTTTATTGTAAACTGAGAATAACCATTTTTAAATACATGCTTCATTCTATCAAGAGCGAGTACATTCTCTAAAGAATACTACTATAGCCCCACATTACAACAGTGCTCAATGAAAATCCAGGTCTTTGAATTCCCTTGCATTTGGAGGCAAAGGAGACTCTCAAAGCGTATCTTGATTCCTAGGATGATTAGCACAAACAGTAAGAAATTGGATTGTTTTCCTCCAATCCTTGTTTCTGACTCTTGCATAAGCAGAACCATCATCAATCACCTTTGTTTCCATACGCACTCTTGTAATATAGGGTTGTCCCAAAATCACTGCATAATATGAGGAATTATCTTGCACAAAGAAGTGTTGCTCTTCTTGTACATCACCAATTGCCACTTTTACATTAGGACATGCTGCATAGAGCTCTCTTGAAGAATTATTTGCAGCCCTCATATCCCAACCATGATCAATGTCCACAAGCCATGCACCACTCTCATACAATCCATGCTCAATGACATTAATCTCAGACCCATGGTCAAGCAAAGAAACAAAAGGAGTTTCACATTCCTCTATTTTCACTACCGTTTGAGTGGTAGCCCTGGCCCAATGATTTCTTGTGTAATGACTTCGAGGAATAAATCATTTGCTATAAGAAAATGCATATTGCTATAAGACAATGCATTTTTAGCCCATTTCTTCTCTTTTCCACATGCTATCCACTGATTAGTAGCATCATGCATAGATAATCCAATACTTACTTCATGCTCATATTCAGCCCAAATACCCAACAAACTAGTTTCCTCTTCAAATTGCAGCAATGCACTAGTGGTATCACCAAGAAACAGAGGCTTCCTCTTAATTATGTCAATGATCTCATCATGAAATTTTTGCTTGGTGATGCCAAGCACCTCTCCCAAGGCGAATTCCACCCGACTGTTTAAGATGTGTTCTTCAAGAATCTTCTTAAGATCTGTGGCTGTCTCAATGTCTGACTGCAACTTATATCTTGACTACTTGCCCTTCTTTTTTCCCTCTTGTTTGCTATCATGCTTTTGCTCTTGATTGACATTTTCCATAACATGATTGGTAGGTGGCTGATTTGTAGCTTTAGGCTAATCCACACTTCTTCTTTTCACTCTTTTAGATGCCTCTACATTATCTTCATCTCTCTTTCATTTCTCTTCCACAAGTATATTCATGTTTTGTACCTTTGCTAAATATGCATACACTCAATATGCATCTACTGGTGATTCCCAACCAGTTATGTTGCGAATGTCTTGCCCTGCATGAGACATTTCACTATCAGTAACTTTTCTCTTTTCAGCTACATGTAATGCATGTGTCTATATTTCAACCTTTGGACCGCTTGACCATGCATTCTATCCAATTGTAGACCAAAAGTATAAGCATGTACAGCCGCATAAGCATTTCGGACAACCAAGTCTTCGAACAACTTTTGCATACCTCCCTTTCCAAAATTCAAAGCAAGAGGAAATCCTGTTTCTTGTGCATGGATATTGCCATCTTTCCAAAAGATGAGCTGTTGTGCCAAGGCCTCTTGATAGGCAACACAATCCTTTCTCTCATGCTGCAAACTATTACACCAAATACATCTTTTTCATGGCTTAGGGACTATTGCCCATCCCATTCCTCTTGTCCTTTTTCATCCAATTTCGTAACCTTCAATTGAAGATCCCGCATGTCTTTGACCAATTTATCTAGTACATCTTCCCTAACAGTGGAAACAATAGCAGCTACATCCATAGAGCTATCCACAAAAGTGGGTGGATTACTAGATACATTAATTGTTTTGCCCGTAACAGTGGGCAAGCTAGAGACATGAAATCTTTCTCCTCTTCTATGCTTTTTCACAAGTGCAGTATCAGCTTCCTTGACCGGTCTCCACTCTCTTTTAAGACCTATCTCTATAATCTGATCCTTTAGCAAATCATCAAGCTTCTGTTGAAGCTCAGGATCTACTGCTTTGTAGAAACAATTCAATTTTCTGACTTGCAAGATCTTGTTGTTCTGCAAGATCGAACTGCTCAAATCAACTTTCAAGTTCTCTTAATAATTCTGTAGCCACAAAACCCTTATTGGGTTGTAAAACCCACTCCTGAAAATCTTGTAGGTAATCAAACTGGTATCTTCAATGTAAAATTCTTCCCTGAGTGTCTTCTTGAAAGCTATCCAATCAGTATCCTGCATGTACATTTCAATAATTTGTGCTTTTAATTCATGTACAGTAATCCATACAAAACACTGGCTCCATGCAAGTTGAAAAGAATTCCATATTTTGAGCATAGGTATGTACATATGCAGATACATTCTTGCCATTAAATAGCTTCATCTCACGCTCAACTGCTTGTAGAGAATTCATCACAACAGTTCTGTTTGAGGAGAAGCCTACATTACCGGTTGTTGTTGTTGTACATGAATAAGTATATTCATATTTTACACTAGTTGCTACAAAACATCACTGCAAATTGTGCTCCAAGGTTCTCCCATCTTTTCTTTCCTTCTAACAACCTTTCACGTCGGGTTCACCAATGTAGAAGGGGTTTTTGTCAAAAGGTCGTATCCACCAGGGATCAGAGATAAAAGGAAGTAGATATAGGAGATGGAAGAGAAGAAAAAGAATAGACAAAAAGTAAACATGATAAAGGCAAATCACAGTGAATCGAATCAATATGTATTGATAGAACCTAGAATCCCTTGTTTGGCACTACTCACAAGCAATCTCCAAGCATTAGATCTCGTGAAGCTCCCTCGTAGACCAAAAACGTGGATCAAACAATAACTTTCTCTTTACTGCTTGAAACCCAAATCTGATGGCTCCATTGGCTCCGAAAGGGAATAGAACTCGAGGACACTTGATCTAGAATCTCCCAATACACTCATTCTTCTTTTTCCCAGTTCAAAGTTTTGTTTTCAGTCTGTTAACTACGATCGCGATGCGCACGATTTCGCCTATCTTTTTTTTAAATGAACAATCCCAAAATTGGCTGAAAAAGCAACTTGTTTTTTGCATGCCATCCTAATCTAGAAGCTTTTCTAACTTTTTAGGATTTTTTTAATAAATAATATAAAAAATAGGCTAAAATTATCCAAAAATCTAATATTTTTGAACCATCCATGCCACGGACACTAGCACTAACAACCTCGATTACATTGACTCTCTACATCAATAAGAAAGTCGAATGATGATGCATTCCAAAGTTTTTCACACTGTGCCCATGTAGTGGCACGACACTGTTATATGCATTTGAATTGTTGATGTTTGAAATATGTGGAAGGGGCCACATAGTGGCCCACCACCACAATATGCAACACAATCACACCTTATTCATTGTTTATTTACATGAGACAACTCCACTCTATTTGCTTGATATTCAAAACAACAACAACACCTTCTTCAATACAAGGATACAAGTTACCAGCAAAGTCATGATTATTGTGTCTAAAGTAGGTGCTTCTATTTACTAATTGCCAGCCCTGAGGTGTGCATGCACATTTGTAATTATAAGTATATTTGCGTAGATTCCCTACTAAAGACATGATTTTAATCTTGATGCAAAGGTTAAAGTTATTATATTAATTAAACATCAAGCTAATATAAATGAAAGTATGAAATTTCAGGTCAAGAGATAACTTGCCTCCAAAGATGTGATGGAGGACACATAGACTGACCTCCGAACTTTCCATTTTGGAGCTATTTATTGAAGTAAACAATTAAACTAAACAATCAAAATGACGATTGTATTGTCTAATACAAGACCCTTTATATATTTTTAGAGAGAGGGAGATATTCTTTATACTGCCAAAAAAATTTACACAACTCCCAACTTATGAGAGTATGATTAAATTTTTAAAAATCACAAGATGATACAAAAATCCCATCTCCCAACTTGCATATGGGTTCTACTTCTACACTACCAGTAAAATTTTGAAGACCTTACAACCTTACAACTTTACAACTTTTGAAGAGGTTAGAACCTTACAAAGTAGTACTCTTAATTGTTTGTAATCCAACTTATTAGACTTTTGACTAGTAAATGTGAACACGTGGCACTACTATATCAGATTGTTAGTGTACTCCCATTACACTAGTTGGGTCGACTGGCTGCATGCTTCGACTACTTGTTCTCTTTGATACTCACATGCAAGGCTCATGCAAAGTAATGAATTTAGGTAGGCACTACTTGTTCTCTTTGATACTTTTTCTTGGCACTGTCGTGATGCTATGGGAAAACAATGTGAAAAAACATGGAATACATCATCATCCGACTTTTTGTTAATCAAGAGAGTCAGTGTGATCAAAGTCATTAGTATTAGTGTGAGTTGCATGGATTATCCAAAATACTAGATTTTTGGATAATTTAGCCTATTTTTAATATTATTTATTGTAAAAATATAAAAGAGTTAGAAAAGCTTCTAGATTAGGATGGCATGCAAAAAAGCTACTTGCTTTTTCAACCAATTATGGGATTTTCATAAGAAGGAAAATTTGACGAAATCTTGCGCGTCGCGATCGCTATAAATAGGCTGAAAATTGCAGTTTGAACTGAAAGAGAAAGAATGAGAGATCTGGGAGATCCGTGAGCAGGTGTCCTGCAAGTTTTACCCCCCTTTCGGATCCAAGGGAGCCATCAGATTTGGGTTCCGAGCAACAAAGAAGGAGCTGTAATTTTGATGCACGTTTTGTTCTACGAAGAAGCGTTAGGAGATCTAATGCCTGGAGATTGCTTCTGAGTAGTGCAAGGATTCCAGGTTCTTTTAATACATATTTATTCAATTCATTGTGCTTTGTCTTTGTCGTATTTACCTCTTGTCTATTCTCTTTCTTCTCTTCCATCTCCTATCTCTACTTTCTTCTACCTGTGATCCCCAATGGATTCAACCTTTCGACAAAAACCCCTTCGAAATTGGTGAACCCAACGTGAAAGGTCGTCAAAAGAAGGAAAGACAAGATGGGAGAACCTTTGAACACAATCTCCAGTGATGTTTTGCAACAATTGGTGCAAAATATGAATATGCTTATGCAGGTACAACAACAACAATAGGTGATGCAAGCTTCTGCTCAAATAGAAAGTGTTGTGATGAATGCTTTGCAAGCAGTTGAGCATAAGGTGAAGTTATTCAATGGCAAGAATGTATCTGCATTTTTGAGCATATGTACATACTTATGCTCAAAAGATGGAATTCTTTGGGGTGGCTCAACTTGCATGGAGCCGGTATTTTGTACGTGTTATTGTACATGAACTAAAAGCACGGATTACTGAATTATACATGCAAGATGCTAGCTAGGTAGCCTTCAAGAAGACACTAAGGGAATAATTTTATATTGAAGATACTAGTTTGATTATGCGCAAGACTTTTCAAGAGTGGGTTTTACAACCCAATAAGGGTCTTGTGGCTAAAAAATTATTAGGAGAATTTGAAAGTCGATTTGAACAGTTGGATCTTGTAGAACAACAAGCTCTTGCAAGCCAAAAAATTGAATTGTTTCTACAGGCAGCTGATCCTGAGCTTTAAGAGAAGCTTGATGATTTGTGGAGGATCAGACTACAAAGACAAGTTTGGAAATAGAGTGGAGACATGTCAATGAAGCTGTTACTGCACTTGTGAAGAAGTATCGAAGAAGAGAAAGACTACATGTCTCTAGCTTGAACACTGTTATGGGTAAGACAGTTGATGTATCCAGTAAGCCACCTACTTCTGTGGCTAACCCTATGGCTGTAATTGCTACTGTTCCCTCTATTAGGGAGGATGTCTTAGATGAATTAGTCAAAGGCATGCATGATCTTCAATTGAAGGTTGCAAAATTGGATGAAAAAGGACAAGAGGAAAGGGGACATGTAGCAGCCCCTAAGCCAGGAAAAATATGTATGTGGTGTGATAGTGTGCACAATGAGAGAAAGGATTATGCTGCCTACTATTGGGAGGCCTTGGCATGACAGCTCATCTTTTGGAAAGATGGCAAGTTCCATGCATAAGAAATGGGATTGCCTCTTGCTTTGAATTTTGGAAAGGGAGGTATGCAGAAGTTGTTGGAAGACTTGGCTGTCCGAAATGCTTATGCGGCAGTACATGCTTCTATTTTTGGTCTACAGTTGGAAAGAATGCATGACCAAATTATGATTGGAACAAAGGATAAAATATGGACACCCAGACTTCCTACCTATCTCAAGTAAGGTTATTGATAGTGAAATGTCTCATGTAGGGCAAGATTTTTGTGACATAACTGGTTGGGAATCAGCGATATATGCATATTCAGTGGATGCATATTTGGAAAAAAGTGTAAAATATGGATATAGTTCTTGAAGAGAAACAGATAAGAGATGAAGTTAATGCAAGGATATCTAAGGAAGTGACAAGAAGAAGTATGGATTTGTCTAAAGCTACAAATCAGCCATCTGTTAATCCCAAGTCAAGAAGGAGGAAAAATGAATGAAAAATGGAAAAAAGGATGGAAAAAGAGCAAACACATGCAGGCGGCCTCTAAAGTTAAGCTGGGGCCAAAAGCGTAATTTTAAATGAAAGGCGCCTCAAAAAACTCCAAAAACTCGTGTAAAAGAGCACTAGGCTCCCTCCTCTGCTTGAGCTAGAATCTAGCATCATGGAGCTACCGGTGTGTGCGAGAGAGAAGACAACTCATATCGGCATCAAGGTAAGCTCAGTACACTCATAGGATTGATGGCGCGTCTGCTAGGTGAGATATAGCCATTAGTGCTCGGCTTGGAACGCTTGAAAAAATAAGCGGTCAGTGGATCTTGGTAGTTGAGCGAAAGCTCCCACATTTTGGTTACGATGACAGGACCAATGGATTCAAGATTGAGCACTTGTGTGACTCATATCGAGCATCGAAGTAAGGGATTCACCCCCGAAACTGAGCTTGAGATAGGTAGGAAGTTTGGGTGTTTTGATCTTTGAAACAAGTAAGTATTTTGGGTTAGTTGGTTTATTTGATGATTGGAAAACATGGAGAAATCATTTCATTTTGTTGTTTTTGATTCTTGTTGCATTTAGCATAGGATAGGATTAGGAAATCGAATCGGGAAAGGGTAGGGTTTACCATTGCAAAACAGGGCAAAACAAGGCATAAATCATGTAAAAAATGGCAAAAAGCTTGCTTGGAATGCTTAATGTTGGCAAGTGAGTGATTGGGAGCATCAAAACCTTACCCGAGAGGGGATTTAAGAGCCAAGAGGCCAAGGGAGAGCTCATTTGCAACCATTGCAGTGAGAGAGAGAGAGAGAGAGAGAGTCCCCCACAAAGATTCGATTCGATCTCGTCATCGGAGAGTCTACCGCTCACCTCAGGTATACCAATCACTTCCCTTAGCACCTTAGTTAGGATCTGGAAGTTTGTGCTTGGAGTGATTGTCTAAATCGTGAGATTTGATCAAAATCGTCGTCACGCGACATTCGTCGTGCCACGTGACAGCACTCGACCCTCAGCCCGTGAAAAGTTCAATCCTCAGACCAGTGTGATTCGGCCCATCCGAGTCACCCATTCAACCCTTGCAATTTTGACCAGTTGGACCAAGTGTGAATTTGTCTCAAACTTTCAGAAGTTTGACCTGAACCAGCTAGGGCTTAGTAGCGCAAACTGTCGCAGGTCCTCCTAACACTCAAAACTTGTTTCTGGCGCACGGAATAAACAAAATCGTAAGGTGCAGCCGCTTAGCAGCTTGAGTAGGCTGTCGCGAGACCTAGAGACCTAGAGACCTAGAGGCAACCTGTTGAGCCATAAAACCCTGATTGGACAAAAAAAACGAGTAAGGCAACGTAACAAAAAAACCCTAAACCCCATCAAGACGCCTAGAGAATTGATCGACAGAGCCTATTAGGCCCAAAACAAAGCGAGAGTGCGTAAGACGCTTAGAGATTGGTTGCCGCACTCACCTTGAATTTCCGCACTTGAAGTACACTTAAGGAAAACTGAAAGCATGATTAAGCACAAGTGCATTGAAAAGAACACACACATTGAGTGGAGATAAATTGAGGACTGTATTTAATAAGTTAAGGAACTTACTCAGATAAACCACTCAAGGAACCCACCAATAGGAGAGAAACCAAAGACATAGATAAACCATCAACACACGAAGTAGGACCAAGCAAGCAATGCCAACAACGTGGATTTGACAAACCTACTCAACCTGATCAATAGCTTGGTGGAGCACAAGAACTCGACTATGGCAAAAGAAAGCTCAGATTGTGGGTTTAACGAGGAACTCGACTTAGGTGTCTTGCCAGAGGCCATTCAACAGCTGGTCAGTAGCTACGATGCACACGCCTGGTATGAGCACCGTAGCAGGACAACAGATGCTCTCATCGCAGACTTAGAGGAAGATCAAAGAAAGCTAGCCCACAAGGCATTGCCAAGCATAGTCGAATACAATAGAGACTGGTAGGCTAGGAGCCAAAACTTGAAGAAGGTTTCTACTTTGGGCAATCGACGAAGAGATGGGTGATTTCGCACTCAACGCACCTTAGGTCAGCTTTGTCTCTATTCTGCTACTCCCTCTTAGGGCAACGCAATGAGACATGACCTGGGTGACCACAAGTCCAACAGATGATTAGATCCTGCATCTGCCCTCCTAGGCCTCTACCTCGTCCTCTCCCTAACGCCATCATCGGTACTGGTCGATAGTCCATAAGGACTGCGTTGCCCTCGTCATCGTGTGAGACATAGGGGTAGAAGTAAGGCTCTTTCTCATTTGGCTCTTCCACGTAGTGGACTTCAGCATCATTCGGTGGATGGGTCACGTAGGGACCAAGTGGTCTAGGTATGCCTGTAGGGTTTATGTCCATCCTAGGAGGAGTCGGCTTAATGTCATTAGGCACAGGAAGGGCCAATGGGACTCCCCTTTCGAAGAGTAGTTGCAACCTGTTTGCTAGGTAAGGCTGGCCGTATGGCTACGAGTACGAAAGTCTTCTCGGTAATCTGCAATGCGCGACGTTGTGACCAAACCTGCCGCAGTTAGCACAAGGTCTTGGCCTAGGGTATTGACACTCGGCTGCTAAGTGATTTCCACCATATACACGCATTGGACGTGTGGGCGCATTGGTCGTCTCAACATGTCTTGCAGCTTAGCTATCTTGAGCTTGACAAAGTCTTGGTTTGTCTCGGTGGCTTTTCCCTTATCTTGGGATGATGGGGCTGGTCGTTCACTAGAGGCTAACACTCTCTCTGAACTTCACGAGTTGGTTTCTTCTAAGTTGGAGCTCCTGGAGCTCCGCTCTTTCAACTGATCGTCAACTCTGATGGCTTCCTCAAAAATCCTAGCTAGCGCATCTCGCTGCAAGATCAAGTTGCCTGCCAAAGCTTGATACAGTTCCTCATTTGGAATTCCGCTGATGAATACAGTTGAAACTGCTCTTTCACTTGGTTGTTCGCCCATAGGGATTCTGTGGAAGAGACTCCTCACGGGTTACGTAATCGCAAATATCCTCCTTCTCTTTCTGCTTGACATTCATCAATTGTACTAGCAGATTGTCAAAGTATCCAGGCTCAGAAAATCTCTTGATGAAGAGATTCTTGAGGCCATTGAAATTGGCTCACTCTGCGGCATCTAATCTTGTATACCAAGTCCTATCCTTATTACCTAAGCAGAGCCAAACACTTGTTGAGAGCGTTGAGCCAAGTTGCTGAGGCCGTTGGCTTCGCAGACTTGTTCGAACTGCTCTACAACACTGTATGGATCATCGTGGGGTTGGTACTTGTCGAGCTGCTTTGCGACTATTGGGATTTTAAACTGGCTCTTAGAGCCTTGGGTTTCTCCCAATCGTTCCAGTAGTGATGTCGCCATGCGACACTTTGCTCTACTGCGGCATTGTCTAGCAGTCGCTTCATGAGAAGCTCACTCAGCGTTAAGTCTCCTTCTAGGGCCCTCTCACGATCCGTTTGATTTCTACCTGCTAAGTTCAGCACCCACTGCACCTCACGCAACTCTGTTTGGAGAATAAACTAACATAGTTAGTGACCAGTAGCCACAGACATACACACGGTTTATTTGTGCCTGAGTACTACTCATGGAATACAAAAAATTTAGGATGGAACCAAGCAAACAAATTTTCAAACTAAGAGTCCAAACTAAATGGGAAAAAAAAAGATGCACAAAATGGAAAACAAATTCCTAATTACACTAACTAATGAGTTCAAATTCCTAGCAAAAAACTATGCCCTCATGTTAATAGTGGTGTACGTGCAGCGTCACAACATCCCTCCCCCTCCAAACCTTCATATCCTCCGGATGGGCCATAGCTACCCATCCTCATCACCATCAAGCTCGAGAGTCAATGCAATATCCTCATCTTTTGCAAAATAATCTGTAATATCCACATCCTCATCTACATCATTTCCTGCCTCAATTCCATCATAAAACTCATCATCCAACTCCTCAACTGCATAGGCTGCATCATCTCTTCTCTTGAATAGCTTGATTAACTTTCTTGCAATCGGTATCTGCAAGGCCGTACCATCAAGCTCTACTAAGGAATATGTAGCATTGTCAAGGACATGTTGTACCAAATAAGGCCCAAACCATCGTCTTGAAACTTTGCGGATAGCACTGTACTAGCTGTCTAAACTATTGTCATAGACCAACACCCAATCTCCCTCCTCAATCTCTTTAGGTCTCAATCTAGGTCTACTCTCAAATCAATCTTTGCTGTGAATTCTCGACCCTTTGACCTTCTGAATAGCTCTCTCAAAAGGTCCTCTCTAGTCATCTCATCTTGCTACCATGGTAAAGCACTCCTAGTGAGTGTGCAAGTCTCTATAGGCATGATTGGTTTCTGTCCATACATCAACTCAGCTAGCATATAACCATGCTTTGTCCAAGGCTTTCACAATTAGCGGATGGCCTCTCTTACTCTTCTCATTTCCTTCTGCACTATATGTTGAAGTCAAAGCAAGTTTAATGCCAAGGTGAGAGAAAAACTCCCTAGCCTCATCAATATCCAACTCACCTCTACCTGTTGTAATTTTCCCAATGTAGCCATACCTGAAAATAACATCCTCCAACAAAAACTTACATACCACTGAAGTGGTCTTTGTCCTCAATGCTCTGCCTTCCACCTAATTTGTGAGATCTTCTCGTACATTTTTGGAAATCACTTTTCCATGTTTAATTAATTTACATTACTATTACAATGTTTCTCTTCCCCAATCCTTATTATGGCTCAAAGCATTTTTGTATCATATATAAGCACTTCTCTTCAATAGGTAGTACTCTCTCTTCTTCAAGGGACACTTTCTCATGTTCAAACACCCTTTTTTTTTGGAAAGCACATTTTCTTCTTCTGAAAATAGTTTTTCCATGTCCTTGCATACCAAATGCATGTAGAAAAGCAATTGTCTTTGTCAATATTTAATACTACATGATGTGCAAAGTAATGATCTTGTGTAGGAAAAACAAAGCACTTAGCATGCAAAAAACTATGTTTTTCTTATGGAATCATGTTTCTATTTGTAAAATCACTTTTTGCTATATTAGAAAGCACTTTTCTATTTCAAAAAGCATTTGTATATTTTAGAAATCTGTAATATTCCCGCACACTGCGTACCGTAAATATTGACTTCCCGCACGCCGTGTAAATCCTGTGCAAGGGTATCCCCTACATCGTATTATTGGTAGCTTAATCCATACCATTCACGCTCAAAAATGAGGCCTCCACATTGTGAATTAGAGGCTGGGGTTGAAGACCGTAAAAGCCGCAAGGGAACACCCTTTTTGAAGGGGCAATTGGATAAATTTTAGGCAATTTTTTTTTAAATTATCCCTTCCCCCAGCCGATGCATGGCTGGAGGAGAGGGAGTGTGGGGAGGAATGGCCTAAGGAAGAGTGGGTAGGGAATGCATGAGGAGGGAATGGCATGAATTCTCCACGTGGTGGAGCTTCCCTTTCCCCCCCCTTGCCTATATGAACTCCCGTTAGGGAGAGAAGAGGGGGGAAGGGACGGTGCTGTGAGAGGGAGGAGAGGACGCTGCTGCCCCGCCGTTGGGGAAAGGAGGGAGATCAGACCGTCGCCGTCATGCAGGAAGCCGCCGCGCTGCCGCCACAGTTCGCCAGCCGCCATAGTCCGCCGCCATTCCGCCCTCTTCACGACGACCCCTTCCCAATCATTGGATACCCCCCCCCCTCGACGTTGCTGCAGGCCCCAGAAGCTTCTTAAGAAGCTTCTAAGGATTAAGGCCATAGGCCTTGATCCTACGCGACTTCTCGGTTTTGAATCCGGTTAGGGAAATCCCTATTCCCAAACAAGGAGAAGATATCGATCCCCTAGCCGTCTCGAAAAGCGAGAGTAAAGGAGTCCGTAACCACGACTACAATGGCTCCCAAGAAGTTGCAAGGCGGGACTGCGGGAGGTTCATCTCCAAGCATACAAGTGGATATCTCCCCGAGCCCA
The DNA here is from genome assembly GCF_053477565.2 of Lygodium microphyllum. Lineage (NCBI taxonomy): Eukaryota > Viridiplantae > Streptophyta > Polypodiopsida > Schizaeales > Lygodiaceae > Lygodium > Lygodium microphyllum. The sequence goes on along the minus strand of NC_141162.1, from coordinate 124,681,898 downwards.
CAAGTCCAGGTTTTTTCGAGTTTATTCTCACACAAAGAAATGTTTAGGCACGCTTAATTCCATAAGGGAGAATGCATCTTACGCTTAATTTTAATGCATGTGGCAGCGTTAAAAAAATACATTTGATAAATTATCTCTTTAAACATTAGACAAGGTTGATGCATGTCATGAAATTGAAACGGTTGCATTTCCAGAGTTGTCCGCCTTAGAAGGCTAGCTGCATGTTGCTATTTTGGAACATTATCAAAGTAATGAGTCTAAACATATAGGGCAAAGAAATGAAATTGATAAGTGCATTTGGTTACTAGACATGGTAGGAATAAGCGTGTGCCGCATTTTAGGCAACATTTTCCTTGTAATGATTCATGAGGAAAAGTTAACACCCATAAGATATTATCCGAAAAGAAATAGAAGAGTACGAAAATGATCTTATGGACTTGCAAGTAGCATGTAACATGGAATAAGTTAACACTAGCTTTAGTTGGTATGAACTTCATTAACTACATTGTAGCTAGGGGAAAGTTGCGTGTTGCATAGTCATCATGCGGAAATTTCATTCATCAGGAGCCGTATTTTAGGAAAGGTCGCATGGTTTATCAAAGCATGAGATTCTAAAGTGTAGACAACAAGGTTGTAGGCTTGGTTATTTGATGTAAGTCCTAGTAGGTCCTAGGAAAGTTAGTACCCAGATTATCATGCATTTTTGCTATACCAAGGAAAGATAGAGTTATTGTGAACCATTTGATGCGTAGAAGCAATGAATCACATGTTTACATGTATTGCGGTAGTTGCAACTATTTTTCCTCCTTTAGATCTACTTTATTATCTCTAGAAAGGATTCATCCTTGTCGCGAGACAAGCATAGTGAATTACCCAAATCACCTAGTCACAAAGGATTCACATGGGTATGGTTCAGTCGACATGACAAATATCCCAAGTGCTCACTTGGGTTTAGTACGATAAGGAGTCGACCTAGTTTTACACTTGTTACCAAGTCAAAACCCTCAAACCCAAAGATCATACCCACATTCACGAAATGTTGAGTCAATTGGATGCTCATGCATAAAACGATCTAAGGTTTCTATCCTAGGGATCACTCGTTCAAATGATGAAACTCGAATTGAGTTGGATCCCTAGGACTAAACATTGTCGATTTAGTGAAATTAAGGATGGGGTGGGTAAAAAGACACCCTAAATCCTCCTTCTCGTCTGAAGTTAATCCCGTGACCTGAATACGCCATTCATTAGGCGAAATGATCTCTTGGAATGGAGGCGACACTTGTGCAGTAAATTGCAACGTCACTTAGCCTTGCGGGTTGATCGTAAGAAGTTTTGCCATTCCGTGGATTAAGGTTGGCAGGTTCGTGCGCGAGTTTAACTTGCAAGGGGAAGGGTAGTCATCCTCTTACTCTATCCTCATTAGGGAAAATTTGTCAAGTTAAGGGAAGCTAGGTATTTGCTTGGACGCAAATGATTAGTCAATAAACTAAAGCGACATGGTCGCCAGAATCTACCATAAACAAAACCTAAAGTATTGACAGGGTATGACCCTAACCCAAGGACGATAGGAATCTTGCCAAGTTGCAATTGATTCCGGGATCGAGTGCGGGTTGCATTTCGGAGAGAAGGAATCACTCCTTAACAGTTTGCCAGCTAAACGTCCACTGGAATTGATTGTGCTTGTAACAGTTTAGAAGCATTGTTTGCATTGTTTGCTCAATGAACTAAAGGATGAAAGATATCTAAATACTTCAGGTTGAAGGCCTGAAGGGAGAGGCAGCTTCAGTTACCCCCGACTGCCTGCCTGACCCTAACCAAGGGGGTTGTTGACCGCGCCGGGAACGTGGACCGAACCCGCCATGAGAGGTCTCTCCGTTGAGTTCTACTTGGAGCAGGAGGACGCTTGGATGCCAGGGGGGGCTCTGGCCGTAAATCCCTCGCCTTCCGGGCCCTGCACAAGAGGCTAACGTGACTCGGGATTGGATCTCGAGGCCCGCATACTAGTCTACGGGCAGAACCTTTTTATTAGTGATCCCTGGTGGATTGCTGGATAGCCTTCGGGCGGATTATGAACAAGCCTACGGGCGGAACTCCTTGTATTTCAAAGATAAAAGGATAAAATGATAATAAAGAAGTTGTTTGACATTGTTTTCTTTATGTCATGTGATAAGATTACGTGAAGGAACCAGTGCTTAACAGGGCTAATCAAAGAAGCTGTTTGTTATATGTCAAATTAATGTGGTAGGTAATTACATAACTAAAACAAACCGAGGAAAGTGCGGAGGATGGACCATGGGTCCGTCCTATGGATGGGTGGTCCCGGTTAGCCGGGAACTTTTCTCAAAATCTTCGACGAACAGAGGGATGATCATCATCGCCGAAACAAATAACAAGAACGATGACTTAGAATTACCTATTACCCGATTCACGCTGTTTTAGGGGAACGGAATGGGATTATGCCTTATGGCAGAGAGGTCGAGCCTTGCATCCCTCTCGTTCCCCATTCTCCTTGAACCAAGTGCAGCATGAATCCACTTCGGACCTGGCGTTATTGCGTAAAGTAGTTCGCTCGGGTCTGACGCTAGTTGCTGCTAGCTAATGACCAAACAGGAAAACCCAAATTCAGGTCGATCCTAAGTGGGAACGGCCAGGATACTTCCGCTACGTGGCAGATGCGGGAAGACCTAGATCGCAAGTCCCGTAACATTCCATGGGAGTGCCGGGCGGAGCTTTCTAGACATCCTTTCCGATGGACTGCTAAGACGTGTCCGGGATGATTCTAGGGGACAGGTTACAGTTGGTATCAGAGCAAACCAACAAAGGATTTGTTTTTAGAAAATTTTACGAAGTAAAGAAAATGCTACTGTCCCAAACATTTCCTTACTTCAATGCTGTCTTGCAGAATTACGAAGCATGGAACAAGTTCTTAGTGTTCCGAGTCATGTTTATGACCGCAATGCATTCCACGGATTATCGACAAAGGGTTGAGATGATGAACATCCTAGACCGCATCTACAATCCATCGCCTGTGTACGTGGAACGGAGATGGATGGGTGTTTCAGGGATCTATTACATAACTGCCTATCAACCTGCGTACCTTCAAATTAACTTGAAGAGAATCAAGTGGATGGAGGATTTGAAGATCGTAAAGCTGTTCGTCTTTGTTGAGGCTCATGCAAACGCGACCCTACAGGTCGGAGGTCGAAGGGTTAACCAGAATAAGTATGTGTACGGGGAAGTGATTCAAAGAATCCCTGCCGACCGAATCAAGGTTTTGGGACGTCATGAGAAGAATGGATATCAAAGGAAAAGATACCCTAATCTTCCAATGAACTATCGATTCCTGAAAATCGATAACCCCAATCCGTACTACTACTTAGTTCCTGTAGCTGAATGCAATAATATCTTATTCTCTTCGAATTAATGTATTAACTTGTTCCATCGCCCCAAGAAATAATTGTACCTCGAAAGGGCTATGTTGATATGAATGGAATAAAACTTTTTCTTCCGATTGTCTTGACTATGAATATTGATAAAGAAGTAAAGTGATTTGGTCACTTGGCTGAAGGAATACGTGGACGTAGTTTCTGAAGAGTTAACAAAACGTCCACTTCAAAGAGAAGTAGATCATGAGATCAAGCCAGTAATAGGAGCTGCGCCAATTACGAAGAGACCATATAGAATGTCTATATCGGAAGCAATTGAGTTGAAGGAACAACTCAAGCAACTACTAGATTAGGGCTACATCCGTCCTAGCAGTTCACCTTGGGAAGCACCAGTACTGTGCCAGAAAAAGAAAGATGGAACACTTCAACTATATATTGATCACAGTGGGTTGAATCAATCAACAGTCAAGAACAAATATCATATTCTTAGAATAGATGAGCTTCTTGATAGTCTTCAGGATGTCAAGATCTTCTCCAAGATTATTTTAGGTCTGGTTACTATCAGATAGGAATCAAGGAAGAAGATATCCCAAAAACGACCTTCAACACTAGATATGGACACTTTGAGTTCTAGTTATGTCATTAGGGCTTACGAATGTGCCTGCCACACTCAATAGGTTAATGCATGATATTTCTTAGATCATATCTTGATAACTTCGTGCTCGTCTTCTTTGATGACACTTTAGTCCATTCTAAACAAGAAGAAGATCATGAACCTCAACTACGGATTGTCCTTGAGATAATGAGGTCTCATAAGCCGTATGCAAAAATGAAGAAGTGTGCATTCTTCAAACGTCAGATTAAATATCTAGGAGGGAATCTCAGTGGAGCCAGCCTAAGTTAGAAATGTTCTAGGATGGCCAAATACCAACAACTGTCAAAGAAATACTCAGCTTTCTTGGATCGACAAGATGGTATAGGGTCTTCATAAAAAACTATGCTTTGATTGCAGCACCTTTGACAAAATTATTGAAGAAGCAAACGTCCATTGCATGGTCAACTGCCGAACAAACTAGCTTTGATAGGTTGAAGCAAAGTTTGGTATTAGTACCGATCCTAAAACTTCTAGACCACAGTAAGGAGTAGAGGAAGTAACTGATACTAGCATGCTTATATAGAAAAATCATCCTATAGCCAAATCTCCAAGAAACTGGAGATCCATGAAAAGAATTATGCTACCCATGATCTTGAACTTTTAGTTGTCAAGCTTTGGAGACACTACTTGCTGGGTAACAAGTTTACACTAGTGACTGATCATTAAAAAGTCTCAAGTGGAACTTTACCTAGAACAAGCTCAACATGAGGCAATGTCAGTTGATTGAAGTGCTGGAGGAGTATGACCATAAGATCAAGTACCGAACTGGAAAGGAGTATGTAGTTGCTGATGCACTCAGTCGCAAGGCATTCCTTAATTCTCTAAAAATCCATCAATAGCTAGATCTCTGGCTACAAAGGTATCTATGCCAAGCAATCCTATTTTCGAACTAGCTAGAGAGGAAGCATGCCATGATCTAGCCTATCAAAGGATGCTAAGGGAAATCTCTATCGAGGACCAGGAACAAAAGCTAGAGGCTAAGTATCATAAATTCTCTGTCAATAATGGACATCAAAGCTGCGAAGGATAGACAGAAGGCATACACGGATTTGAAGTGTCAAGATAGAATATTTGAGGAAGGAGACATGGTCTTCATTCACGTATGCCCAAAGAAGAGTTCCCTATCCTTAGGGGATTGCAAGAAGCTAAGTCCAAGGTATTGTGGGCCATACAAGATCCTCAAATACCTAGGACCCAATGCTTATAGACTGAAACTCCCTGAGAACCTAAAGGTTCATAATGTATTCCATATCAGCCTATCGAACAAGTATGTACCTAATCCTAGCCATGTACTTGATGACCAATAAGTTGTAATGCCTAGTCAAGGAGTCCTTGAACTAAGACCGGAAAAGATTTTAGATGTCAGGAAGAGACAGTTAAGATCTAGAACCTTGAAGGAATGCCTCGTCCAGTGGAAAGATTACCCCGAAGAGGATGCTACTTGGATGGATGAAAGCTCTCTCAATCTTCAATATCCCCAGTTTATCTCGAGATGAGGACATCTCGATTCTTCTAAGGGGGAGAGAATGTAATATTCCCGCACACTGCGTACCGTAAATATTGACTTCCCGCACGCCGTGTAAATCCTGTGCAAGGGTATCCCCTACATCGTATTATTGGTAGCTTAATCCATACCATTCACGCTCAAAAATGAGGCCTCCACATTGTGAATTAGAGGCTGGGGTTGAAGACCGTAAAAGCCGCGAGGGAACACCCTTTTTGAAGGGGCAATTGGATAAATTTTAGGCAAATTTTTTTTAAATTATCCCTTCCCCCAGCCGATGCATGGCTGGAGGAGAGGGAGTGTGGGGAGGAATGGCCTAAGGAAGAGTGGGTAGGGAATGCATGAGGAGGGAATGGCATGAATTCTCCACGTGGTGGAGCTTCCCTTCCCCCCCCCTTGCCTATATGAACTCCCGTTAGGGAGAGAAGAGGGGGGAAGGGACGGTGCTGTGAGAGGGAGGAGAGGACGCTGCTGCCCCGCCGTTGGGGAAAGGAGGGAGATCAGACCGTCGCTGTCGTGCAGGAAGCCGCCGCGCTACCGCCACAGTCCGCCAGCCGCCATAGTCCGCCGCCATTCCGCCCTCTTCACGACGACCCCTTCCCAATCATTGGATACCCCCCCCCCCCCTCGACGTTGCTGCAGGCCCCAGAAGCTTCTTAAGAAGCTTCTAAGGATTAAGGCCCTAGGCCTTGATGCTACGCGACTTCTCGGTTTTGAATCCGGTTAGGGAAATCCCTATTCCCAAACAAGGAGAAGATATCGATCCCCTAGCCGTCTCGAAAAGTGAGAGTAAAGGAGTCCGTAACCACGACTACAATGGCTCCCAAGAAGTTGCAAGGCGGGACTGCGGGAGGTTCATCTCCAAGCATACAAGTGGATATCTCCCCGAGCCCACAAGTCCAGGTTTTTTCGAGTTTATTCTCACACAAAGAAATGTTTAGGCACGCTTAATTCCATAAGGGAGAATGCATCTTACGCTTAATTTTAATGCATGTGGCAGCGTTAAAAAAATACATTTGATAAATTATCTCTTTAAACATTAGACAAGGTTGATGCATGTCATGAAATTGAAACGGTTGCATTTCCAGAGTTGTCCGCCTTAGAAGGCTAGCTGCATGTTGCTATTTTGGAACATTATCAAAGTAATGAGTCTAAACATATAGGGCAAAGAAATGAAATTGATAAGTGCATTTGGTTACTAGACATGGTAGGAATAAGCATGTGCCGCATTTTAGGCAACATTTTCCTTGTAATGATTCATGAGGAAAAGTTAACACCCATAAGATATTATCCGAAAAGAAATAGAAGAGTACGAAAATGATCTTATGGACTTGCAAGTAGCATGTAACATGGAATAAGTTAACACTAGCTTTAGTTGGTATGAACTTCATTAACTACATTGTAGCTAGGGGAAAGTTGCGTGTTGCATAGTCATCATGCGGAAATTTCATTCATCAGGAGCCGTATTTTAGGAAAGGTCGCATGGTTTATCAAAGCATGAGATTCTAAAGTGTAGAAAACAAGGTTGTAGGCTTGGTTATTTGATGTAAGTCCTAGTAGGTCCTAGGAAAGTTAGTACCCAGATTATCATGCATTTTTGCTATACCAAGGAAAGATAGAGTTATTGTGAACCATGTGATGCGTAGAAGCAATGAATCACATGTTTACATGTATTGTGGTAGTTGCAACTATTTTTCCTCCTTTAGATCTACTTTATTATCTCTAGAAAGGATTCATCCTTGTCGCGAGACAAGCATAGTGAATTACCCAAATCACCTAGTCACAAAGGATTCACATGGGTATGGTTCAGTCGACATGACAAATATCCCAAGTGCTCACTTGGGTTTAGTACGATAAGGAGTCGACCTAGTTTTACACTTGTTGCCAAGTCAAAACCCTCAAACCCAAAGATCATACCCACATTCACGAAATGTTGAGTCAATTGGATGCTCATGCATAAAACGATCTAAGGTTTCTATCCTAGGGATCACTCGTTCAAATGATGAAACTCGAATTGAGTTGGATCCCTAGGACTAAACGTTGTCGATTTAGTGAAATTAAGGATGGGGTGGGTAAAAGGACACCCTAAATCCTCCTTCTCGTCTGAAGTTAATCCCGTGACCTGAATACGCCATTCATTAGGCGAAATGATCTCTTGGAATGGAGGCGACACTTGTGCAGTAAATTGCAACGTCACTTAGCCTTGCGGGTTGATCGTAAGAAGTTTTGCCATTCCGTGGATTAAGGTTGGCAGGTTCGTTCGCGAGTTTAACTTGCAAGGGGAAGGGTAGTCATCCTCTTACTCTATCCTCATTAGGGAAAATTTGTCAAGTTAAGGGAAGCTAGGTATTTGCTTGGACGCAAATGATTAGTCAATAAACTAAAGCGACATGGTCGCCGGAATCTACCATAAACAAAACCTAAAGTATTGACAGGGTATGACCCTAACCCAAGGACGATAGGAATCTTGCCAAGTTGCAATTGATTCCGGAATCGAATGCGGGTTGCATTTCGGAGAGAAGGAATCACTCCTTAACAGTTTGCCAGCTAAACGTCCACTGGAATTGATTGTGCTTGTAATAGTTTAGAAGCACTGTTTGCATTGTTTGCTCAATGAACTAAAGGATGAAAGATATCTAAATACTTCAGGTTGAAGGCCTGAAGGGAGAGGCAGCTTCAGTTACCCCCGACTGCCTGCCTGACCCTAACCAAGGGGGTTGCTGACCGCGCTGGGAACGTGGACCGAACCCGCCCTGAGAGGTCTCTCCGTTGAGTTCTACTTGGAGCAGGAGGACGCTTGGGTGCCAGGGGGGGCTCTGGCCGTAAATCCCTCGCCTTCCGGGCCCTGCACAAGAGGCTAACGTGACTCGGGATTGGATCTCGAGGCCCGCATACTAGTCTACGGGAAGAAGCTTGGAATAGTGATCCCTGGTGGATTACTGGATAGCCTTCGGGCGGATTATGAACAAGCCTACGGGCAGAACTCCTTGTATTTCAAAGATAAAAGGATAAAATGATAATAAAGAAGTTGTTTGACATTGTTTTCTTTATGTCCTGTGATAAGATTACGTGAAGGAACCAGTGCTTAACAGGGCTAATCAAAGAAGCTGTTTGTTATATGTCAAATTAATGTGGTAGGTAATTACATAACTAAAACAAACCGAGGAAAGTGCGGAGGATGGACCATGGGTCCGTCCTATGGATGGGTGGTCCCGGTTAGCCGGGAACTTTTCTCAAAATCTTCGACGAACAGAGGGATGATCATCATCGCCGAAACAAATAACAAGAACGATGACTTAGAATTACCTATTACCCGATTCACGCTGTTTTAGGGGAACGGAATGGGATTATGCCTTATGGCAGAGAGGTCGAGCCTTGCATCCCTCTCGTTCCCCATTCTCCTTGAACCAAGTGCAGCATGAATCCGCTTCGGACCTGGCGTTACTGCGTAAAGTAGTTCGCTCGGGTCTGACGCTAGTTGCTGCTAGCTAATGACCAAACAGGAAAACCCAAATTCAGGTCGATCCTAAGTGGGAACGGCCAGGATACTTCCGCTACGTGGCAGACGCGGGAAGATCTAGATCGCAAGTCCCATAACATTCCATGGGAGTGCCGGGCAGAGCTTTCTAGACATCCTTTCCGATGGACTGCTAAGACGTGTCCGGGATGATTCTAGGGGACACGTTACAAAATCACTTTTGTAAATCAAAAACTGCATTTTTAATTTCAAAAGTCTATTCTATTTTTAAAAGTACTTTTCTACTTATGAAATAAGTTTTCTATCTTAGAAAACACTTTTCTATTTTTAAAATATCATGTCTATAAAAATGTAAGAAAGCGGGAGTTGTGGACATGAGACAAAACGGTGAGTGAGGGTCTCATGATGAAGTCTGCATCTAGCACAAAGATCTTTGCCAAGATCAAGCTCAAAAATCTTATCAAAGGTCTTAAGAGCTTTACATAAGATGTTTGGAATAGCAACAAGCTTGTTAGAAGGGGAAAAACCACAAATATTTTGAACCTATAATCCAATGATTATCAAACCAATGAAATGCCCCATTCAACCTAGAGCAAAAAGAGAGGAGTTTGGGGGAGGTTGGGAATCTTAAGAAAATTATTACTACTAGGCCATGTCAAATGTAAAATATCAAGGTTGCTATGGTTGTCTAACTTAAAGGTAAATTAGGTTTGGAAAGCTTGAAGTCCCTCCACTAGAAGGCGAACACATGCTTTAGAAAGCCCAAGACTAGCCATGAGATTTTCTGTAACATTGATCCATTGGTGGTTTTTCCATAAGTCCAATCAATGGACAAAACCTCTATTAAAGATCTTATGAGCCTTGATTAAATGTTTGCAATGAATAGGGCTTAGAGGTAATTGAACCAAATAGATTCGCCCAATGAAGCCCTTTTTGCCCTTTTGAAATGAACTTGTTCATATGTAAGGTAGTGGATGCAGCAAGAGAAATGGAAAAAACTTTGTATATAGAAGTACTACAAAAGAAACGGGTCTCCAGCTATATGTTCCATCCCTATCCCCTCTCTCAGGAAAAAACTTAATGACTTTGTTGTTCACAAAGACAAGAAGAGCTCTATATTGCATAGCCTCTTTCAATAAGCTCATAAGGTAAGTTATCATCAAAAGGTCTCAAACTCGATACAAAACTCATTAGGAAGACTATACTATTATGGCTACATTGTTTAGAGAGTGATGTGCAAGATTAGCCCCTTACACAACCCAAAAATGAGACGTCAAGTAGTGTCGATTAAGGAATTGACTTTGTCAAAGTATTGCACAAAACAAAAATATTCAATTTTTGACAACCACCACTCTAGTACAAACGAGAAAATATGCCTCTTGTAGCCTTAATTTCTATGAAAACATACTCTACATATAGAAACTAACACCTTGATCACTTTGAACAACGATCAACATGCAAATTGGAAAAAATAATTGCATATACTCATCGTACTTTTTTGGAGTTTGTTACACCGTTGTGACCCTTCAACATATCTAGATTTTTGAAAGTTTTGATCAACTTAACATGCCTCTAAACACTTGTCTGTGACCCTCCACTCTCCCCACACAAGATACAATTTGAAAATCAAGGGAAGGGCCCTTATTTTGTTTATTTATACTTCTTATATAGTTTTCTACACAACATGTTGTGTGTCTAATAAGCTAAAGCTTTTGGCTTTTCAATAGGAGTGTATTTTAAAAAAATCTAAGGCTTTTTAAACATTTAAGCTTAAAGCTTTAAAATATGTTTCTTCTTCTCCTTCATGTTTTTCTTAAATCACCACCTTATGAAAATCCTATAGTCATATTGTATGTTCTAAACCCTTAATCACATCCATTGTACATTGGGACTTCCCCCAAGAATAACTCAACTAATGCTTTCTGCTAAAGCTTGCATTGACTCTTTGTTGTCCATCAAGTCTTCCTAGTTCAAACAACCCTTATGCAAAAAAATACTATAATCAGAACCAGGATTGCAAGCTTGAACCCAAGATTTTATGTTGCTACACACTGGCTCCCCAATTAGGAACACCATAATAACTTAGAGCATAAGGGAAAACTTGTAAGTTCTGTTCCATTTGATAACAACTAGACTTTGGACTAAACCATGGAACTAGAGCTCCAAAAATGTCAAGAGTCCCCGAGGTCTGAAACCTAAACTCGAAAAACCTCTCTAATGAGTTGGGTAACATTTCATCTACTATTGCATAATCACTTTGCGGTTATGCAAATCAATTTGGCATTCGATTGTGTATCCTTATCTCATCGGGTCTTCCCCAAGTAATGATAAGCTTGGTGCTACTACGTGATTGCCAAATATTTAGGGTCAAATTTGACATAAGAACAAACCGTCACTAATATATGATAATAAAAATAAATGAAAAAACCATGCTACTTTTTGACGTCTTTGCGGGCTTGAGTTTAGTTTTTACTATTATGGTCATATGTGCTAGAAACTCTGTCCATTCCGTTTCCCTTCTCATCCTCCTAGCTAGTCATTGTTTGGAATGACTGCACATGGTTTAAAGAGCATGGTTACGACCACTTTTTTTGGCAGAAGCTTGACTCTATCCTCGAGTGCAGTGGAATGAAGACGTGTGGAAGTTAAAGCCTCTGGCATTATTGCACGTAAATCCGTCCATGAACCTATGTAAACGGGGTTAAAAGCAGTAGATAGCTTGGTTCTTAAAATTCTCCTTGTAACATTTTGTTCAAAGAAACATTGAGATGAATATAACACTTACTCAACCATTCAAACATGCATTCAACTAGCTGCATTTAGAGCTACAGTCATGACAAAAAGAGTCCTAATGAGAGACTAAAGTGTTACACCAACAACTAAATGGCATAAATTGATATATATACTTTTTCCTTCAAATCATATATTCCATCTCTCGAAACTCTCAGCCAATAATCTATTATACACATTGACTTAAGTAGATCAAACCATATTATAGAGCTACAACTTTGCACATCAAGGCTCTCCTCTTTAGGGTGGGCTACTTCAAAATGAGAATTCTTCTTGACCTTTTGCTCACTAGACTCCTAATTTCTTTATGCGATAACATATATTAACATGTAGCTTTCTGATCTTCATAAGTTTCTTAGCGAGTTCTTCATCATCTACAAAAACATGGCATGCCTTTTTGAGAGAGAAAATAGTAATCACAAACCTCATAGTCAGCTTTTATTGCATTTAGTTTCTTAATGATCACCTCATGTGAATTCACGAGCACATCATAATATCTTTTTTTATAGAATAGGAGTTAGCATAAAGTGCTCTAATTCATTTCTATCTTCTAATGTATACATTTGTGCATCAAGAAGAGATTTCAACTACTACATCTCATGCATTGAGATTTGATCCGAGAAAATCACAAAAAAATATTTGTCTAACACTTTGTTGATTTTTTATACATTTGGAGGTTTGAAATAAAGAAGAGGGTGGGAACAACCTCTTGAGAAATCCAAGAAATCATTGGATGGAAATATTTCATGGATCGGTTTACCAAGGGGGGGTGAAGAGTAAAGATCAATGGAGGAAGGTGAAGGAAAAATGTGTAATACAAAAAGGAAAGACATGAAATGGATTTGGAGCCATCCAAAGGGCATGTGAGGCTCATAATGTCATGGCTTTGGAGCCTTATGATAATTCAAACAAATGGGACCCTTCTTGAAAGCATTAGTGGAAGAAAATCAGGCTTATGATTTTGTAAGATTTTTTAAAAATACTTCCACTTTGATCCAAAAAAACTTTTCAACATGAAAGTTATAACCATGAGCTAAAGTTTTGGTTGGTATTTTTTTATAATTCTTTGGAGCTAGGAGTCAGGAGATATGGCCAAAATGGTGGATACCAACTTTTTCCAACTGCGGTGGAGACCACCTCCCAATTTTATACACACCCACACTTTCTTCCCCACACTTAACACTTCCATAAAACATCATTCATTAGACTCCCAACCCTTTCCCTTCTCTTCTCCTCTCTCTCAAGTTAATAACCATTAGAATTTCCCTCCTAAATCACCCTCAAATCATTCTTAATTGTAGTAGTAATGTATGAATTCTCACTACTCTCTCTCCATTATTGCTAGATATGATCTTATCGGGTTCCAGAAAGAAACACTCTGGGGAAAATCCTTTATAATTTAAGAAAGTGCATTCCCTCTACTCCCTTAAGTAGTCTCCACTTATGAATAATAATAATGGCCCAAATTTCTACACCTTCTACTCTGTACAAAACAACCGAGTTAATGTATGCATCAGTAGGAAGATTTTCTTCCAGCAACGTCTTGTCATGTACTTTGGGGCTGAAAGATGATGGAATATTCTTGTATCACTAGAACCTATAATCTTCCCAATGCTAGACTACAATGCATCCTTCAATGTACATGTCTTTATTTTATTAAAATAGTTTCTCATGAATCACCGTGAGTTGTATGGACCAATCCAACCTCTTGCTATGCAAATTGTGCATATTGTAGCCATCACAAAGCTTAGATTCCAAGGCATTATTAGAAGCATACTGGGGCCTAGACATCTTGCTGAAATCAATGCATCTATAAACCCATTCATCCTTTCCCTCATAGAATAAACTTAAGTCTAAACCTGTTCATCTTTGTACACTATTAAGGCAACATGGCATTTTCAAGTTTCTTTGGGCGCAATGGGGAAAATGCAATGGATTTTTTGGACAACCTTGAGATGGCCTTCCTTGTCTCTAGGAGGGATGATGAAGCATTAAAGTTGAGGGCTTTTCATTTGGTGCTCAAGGAAGAAGCTAGAATGTGCTTCCAAACTCTAAATCCGGCCCAAAGAGCTGAATAGGAGGGATTGAAGGCAGATTTCTTGCAGAGATTTCAATAAACTAACTCAGCTGAAGAGTTATGGCAACAGCTTTTGGCCCTCCATCAAAGTGATCCATATGGTTATGCAACTTATGAGGAAGGGTTTTTGAAGCTTTGAGAGTAGTGGTCAGACTCACTGAATCCTGGTGAGAGAGCTCCAAACTGCCTTCAAAAGGATTGATTTATTTCAGGTTTGTACCCCTTGCTCACGAAGAAGGTAAAGGTGAAATTTCCAAACACTTTTGAAGATGCTTTGAGAATCACTAGGGAAAAGAATCGAAAGATTCTCTACCAAGCCCAAGCTAGCCAAGTAGTTTTGGGAAATAACATCACAACTATGGAGGCCTCTCAAGTTCCCCTAAATGTATCTAATGCACCAGGCCTTGTTAGAGATCAAGAAGACATGATCCAACAAATAAACAATCTTACTAATAAACTAGAGGGTTTGAGAGTGAATCTTGTGCAAGGTGCAAGAAGACCTATCGAGGGGAATGGTGGGAATCAACCACAAATGTGGCAACAAGCAAGGGAGATGTTGTGTTACAACTATGGAGAAAATGGACATGGCATGTACAATTGTCCTCACCCTAGAAGATATGATCACCCTGCCAGAGATCCTCGACAACAAGTATGCCCTCCTCATGCTAGGACTCAAGAGCAAGAGCAGTCACGACTTACAATTTTACAACCACCGTATGTTCAATCTGAAACCCCTACTGTTCAACCAAATGTTAATGTCATAAAAATAGAGGAGGTGGTCAAGGATAGAAGGCTCTAAGAAGAAATAGCGAGAGGTAAGATGAAGGTAGATGTAGTAGAGACCATGCCTATCAAGTGGGTACATGTCCAAATTGAGACAACTAAGGAAGCAATCAATGAGGCAAGTACATCACGGGCACCTAGAGATGAAGGGAAGAAGAGAAAGACTCGAACTAGGTCTAAAATTGATATCTCCGACTTCCCTTTGGGTTCTCGGACACAACCTTATGATCTGATAGTAGATGTGAGCTCTCAAGGGCCAAAAATTACTTGGCCACAACTACTTCATGCCTCTCTAAAGCTACGATGACAATGGTCAAAAATGGTAAGCACAAGGGCAAGGCAAGGTAAAATGGTTAATGCAATCAAGGCATATGGCCTCAAAGATATAGTGCCTTTAGTGGAGGCTCAAATCAAAGGTCAATGGATTCGAAAAACATACATCGATAGTGGAGCAGAGGTTTGTGTCATGACAAAAAAGCTTATGTATCAATTAGGCTTAGAAGTAATGGAATCCTCAACCTTTAGGGCAAAGATGGCCAACAATGATGCGGTCACATGTATGGGTATAGTGAAAGCTTTGAGAGTTTCTGTTTTTGGAATCACTACAGTAGTGGATGTTTATGTGATGCCAGTAAAGGGAGAAGGATATCCCCTCATCCTAGGGAGACCTTGGCTTATGGGCATCGGAGCTAGGCAAGATTGAGCAACAGGGGATCTAGAGTTGAGGCCACGTAAGGTGGATGGCCACGATCAAAAGGTGGTTTACAACTTGAAGAGTGGGCGTCAAGAGAACCTTGAACTAGAAACATCTGCCGATGAGTGGAGCTCAAGTAGATGTTCCTCATTGCTAGAAGAGGAAGAGAGTTCAAGTGGAGAGAGTTATGGGCATCACCTTAAAGGAACCTACCTCATCAGAATACAACCCAAGAATCCAAGGAGAAGATGTGTGGGATGCTAGCCTAGAGAAGATGATATCCAAGGATATAAAGGATGATGAAAGGGAGGGTTATGTGAATGTTCTCAAGAAGTATGCATCATTGTTTATTTCTGATTATACTCACATTACAGGTGTCACTGCAGTGAAGCATTACATCCAACTCAAAGAAGGAAGCAAACCTGTAGTAGAAAGATTGAGAAGACTGGGAGTTGTGCAACAGGATGCACTGTTGACGGAGGTGAAGAGACTCTTGAATGTAGATTCATATACCCAGTGGAAGATTCAGAATGGGTCTCCTCAGTAGTAGTGAGTGTGGGAGCTTTCGCTCAACTGCCAAGACCCTCGGACCGCTTATTATTTCAAGTGTTCCAAGATGAGCACTAATGGCTACTTCCCACATAGCTGATGCGCCATCCATATCTATGGGTGTAGTGAGCTTACCTCCATGCCGATCGAGTTACCTCCTCTCCCGCGCACTCCGGTAGCTCCAGGATCCAAGTGCAAGCTTCAAGCATGCTCCATCCTCAAGCTCCACGCTCCAAGCTCCATTGCCGCGAGCAAGACAAGAGAAGACAAGAGAAGAGAAGAAGAGAGGAGAAGATGGAGAGCTTCTCCTCCCCGATCCCTCACCTTCACACACTCACTCCCTCACACTCTCACACTCCTTCTCTCAAGCACAAGCTCAAGCAAGCAAGAACAAGAAGAAGAAGAAGAGGAGGAGAGCCACTTTTGGCCACACACAAGAATGAGCTTCTCATTCACTTTTCAACTTTATATACAAAACCCTAAATCCCTTTTGGGAGGTCATCCCCTTTTCCCCTTTTTTACATGGCCGGCCGTGGCCTAGGCCCTTTTTCCCATTGTCCTTCTATCTTCCTAGCTTCCTTTCCACCGCCCGTCTACATTTACAAATTACATGGGTGAGAGCCCGACACTCCTTGAATTAAACCATGATGCGCTTGCGCTCTTTTACTAAAGTATTGACTTGCGCTTTTCCTTGCGCGCCTTTCTCCCTTATTTAGGACTTTTCTCCTTGTGCGTCATTGTCTTCCGTTTCTCTTTGCCTTGGCCTTTATCTTTGTCTCCTACTTTAGCTTTTCCGGATTTTCCACCTTTGTTCATTTGAGGGTTAACATTACCCCCCTTCTAGACGAGTGCCAGTCCCATGGCACTCACCGTCATAGGTAGCATGCTCTAGCATGCACCGAGGATGTGGGTGGCAAGGACATCTGTGGTTGCCATGGCGGAGTGTTGGTAGTGGTGGGGAGGAAGGTCGTTGGGGGCACGTTGGTGGTTTAGGTGGCTGGTGGTAGGGCTATTCTCTGTGGGGACCGCACTGATGGAGTATAAGTGGTGGTTTGTTGGGGATTCTGCACATGACGATTCTTGGCAGGCTTGCAGAATGATAAAGGAGAGAAATTCAGAGTTGAGTGTCGATGAAGAGCGAACGACACTTTCGTTGGAGTCTTCAATACTTGCAATTGAAAACCTCTCATAGGTGGTCTCTCCCTAGGGGTAATGCTAGTCTTCTCTATCGTACACAAGACATAATTTAATTAGTTTGGGAGATAGGTCAAAATCTAAGCAAGCTAAGAGTATTGTCCTGCACTTGAGGACCCAAACTGTGTATATATTTTGGTGCAGATATTATTTGAGTGCTCATGCATACTTAGATATTACGTAGTTAGAAGACTACGGGATGGTTTCTCATAACGATGTGTGGATGAAGCAAAGTCGTCCATGTTAAGAAGAAGTACACATGAAGGTGTATGTGACATCCTTTGCATTGTGACTGCATGACGTAACATAATTGAACACAAGGATACTGCACTATCAGTAGCTGGTAGCTATTGGACATGTGTGATGAGGACAGTGTACTTTTCATGGCCATTCGTGCAGTGCTTACTACAATTGATTGCAATGGTATTAAGGCAAAGTGCAAGAGGGTATCGTGTGAATGGGTCAGGTTGACAGGTCTAACCATAGGCGAGACAAGCTCCCTAGGTATGTCCTGCCCTTGATGTGTCCTGAACTATTGTGGGTGATGCTAGGGGGCTAGGGGACTAGGGACGGAGCCAGCCGACCAAGGTCATTGGATGCACCTAATTTGAGGACCCCTAGGTGCGATGCTGTGATCATGGGTGCTTCATATCTCTTCGTTTTTTTCTTTTCTTTTCTTTTTCTTCTTCTCTTTTTTTTTTGCATAAGTACAACCATTGTAATATGTTGAGGCTTTCAGCCTTTCAATGGGTTGGGAAATGTCAAGCTTCGAAGGCTCAGGAAGTGGATATCACACTGATGATTGTGCCCTAGCCTCATTGTTAGAGAAGCCGTTGTTGAGATGGGGAGATACACTTGAGATACTGCAACCCTCCTTGCGACACGTGATGTTGGTACGATTGAGGTAACAACCGTCATGAGCTCACTATAGAGCTTGACCCAAAAGAGAGCGTAGCCCATGATTATGCTTTGGTTCGTGCGATGTGGGCACTCGCAAGGGTGATTTTTCGCATTCGGTAGCGTGGCTTTGTTGTGGTTCTTTGTGAGGTTGGTGGTCTTGCGGTGACTTGGGCATGGAACACATTTGCACGAAGACCTGTGTCATCCTGCATCCACTTGTCACTTTCATGAGAGTATATGCAAGTCGCATGCGTCAAGTACAACGAACAAATGCAATCATGTTAAGATATAACTTTTCAAAATGCTATGATGCTGATTGCAATGCCTATTCCAGTGCTTGCTAAAGACGTGCATATATTAACGATAGGTAAGGGAAGCATGTACAAGTTGGGAGCCTGCCCCTTTAATCACCAAAAGACAAAAATTTATGGTAGGATGGCTTGTTAAGGTGCTTGTATATCATAGGGGCAACTGGATTTGCACAAGGCGGGGTGAGTCCGGGTGGTTAGGCGACTGAGGCTCTACTGGTACAGTGCTCCTGTGAGGCTGGGCAGGGAAGATGTCGGCAGGGACCTAAATGGTGTAGTCTCTGGCCGCCACCGTTTCCAAAATGCTTTTGAACAATGCATCGAATTCTTCCCTATCTCGAGCTACCCTTTCAGATTTTGAGCACCTGGTGCCTAAGCGTCTGTTGGGGGTTTGCAGAACCGGTGTTGCCACATCTTGTGTGCTTCTTCGAGCTTCTACTCCCCTGACATGGGGATTCTTCGGCCTACATCTAGGGCGGTGTCGCTTGGGACCTCGTTTCTTTGCATGTCTTTTGAGGGTAGGCACATAGCGCACCGGCGAAGGAGCTTGTGCTGCATGTTCCCTTCGACAACGGAGAGCATCTTTGCAAGCCAGCTGCCCTAGGTGCTCCATGTCTTCTGCGTAGGGGGACCTGCAAAATGCGAACCAAGGATTAGGCCTTGATATAGGATAAAACCATTTGCATGAAAGGGATTATAGTCTGGGTTATCAAGCGCATATGACGAGAAGGGGAGAGGTGAGAGATGCAATGGTTAGAGGGATGGCCCATGTGATGATGTTCGTTTGGCCTCCAGGCCACTAGTAGATCTTGAATCATGCTAAGTTACACAGACTGGTGGTCATGGAGTGGGGCGGGGCTCATCCGCAGAAGGATAGACTGGAAATGGGAAAGGTGTATAGAAAGGGACGGTACACCATCTACACCATCAGAGATGTTGGTCAAGGCTTCCTATGGTGGTAATGAGGGTTGCATGCCCTCCATCAGGAGGTGGGAATGGTCACACAACTTCTAAATGTGTGGTGAGAGGAGGACCTGAGGAGCTTAGCCTATTGAACCCAACTCTTCTCCTTGCGCTTGACTATTATTGCTTATGTGTGTTGATAGTGTCTATACAGGGTCACAAAAGTCATTATTTATTTATATACATATCTATGAGTCCATGTCACTTCATGAGGATAAAAGCCAATTGTAGAACTCTGGATTGTACTCGAGTGTGGCACACGCATCTAGTACTCGTGGCAGCTAACCTTGTCCGAGTCTACTGGCAACATGTAACTCCTCCTCAGTGAGAATCTTATCAATCAGAGAGTTCTCTTGGCTAGGTTCAACTAAATCCGCACCCCGAGTGGTAGTCAGCACTCGAAAGGAAGTTGGTGCCACATAGGTTGGTCTCTTTGAGACCGCCATTTGGCCAATCGCTCCTCTGAGACTATCTGGCCTCCTAGTTCGGCCATTGCAATGCGGTTTTCACACCAACGTTGTTCAAATTGACTTCGACCCTCTGATAGTCGCTTTACTTGCTCTATCTCTAAGAGATTTGGTTGGCAGAGCATGTCATTGAATGTGACAGTTAAGCGTAGTTTGTCAGCTTCCTCGTCAGAGATGAGGCGCATGCATTCATACAGGAGCCTGTTATAGTGCTCGTCAAGATGTTCTTGCTCTTCCTAGGATAAGGAAAATGGCAAGTATTCTTCGAGCTACTCTTTAGGGAATGCGCTCATGTCTGCTAGGACATAGACACGTGCGAACACTTTGAGCTTAGCATCCAACTCAATTAAGCATTCTGTGACACTTATATGTTCAACGAGGTCTTGCTCGGTTGCTATCTCATGCAAGGTTCTAGGAGTTTGCCTAGGCTTTAGCGTAGTTGGGGCTCAGGCCTAGACGAGCAAGTTTGGCCAATGCTAGGATTTCTTATGCTCTTGGGGTTTTCATGTTTCTCCTGAGACTTTGTCATTGCGTCATGGTTCTCCTTGGATGTAACTGGTATGAATTTGTCACCCTGTTGTGATAGCGTTGTATCCACTCTTGATTGGTCAATGTGAGTTCTATTGTGAGTGGATTGAGTGTTGCAAGCAGCCGTTGATGGTAACAACTGCTTTGATTTTTCAAAGCACACAGATGTGTCTGAGGTTTCACCGCTATTAGGAGAGGCATCAATGGGTTCATTGGTGGATGGACTCAATGCTTTATTCATCAACTCTTTAGTGCTTTTCGTCTCAATGTTCTTAGGGTCCACAACCACTTGCAGCTACTATTGTCTTCGTTGTTTTCTTCTCTTTTTCTTGGTCAGTGAAGGTGCATCTCTCAACGACTCAGGACCCTGGACTAGTTCAACCATTGATGGGCTTGGTTGGGCCTCAGCATTCTCTTTCTCTAGTGTGTTCTCATGGGACATAGCCAAGGCCTGCTGAATAGCCTCACTAGGTTGTGAGGATACAACTGCCTCCCTTTTTGGAGAGTCTAGCTCTTCAGCCAATTCCCTTGTGTTTAACTCCTCCAGCCTAGACTTTAGGCACTTTGGAAGTGCTAGAGTTGTCAAGGAAGTTGGTTGCGATGCCTTCTTCACAGATAAACTACTAAGGACACATTCTGTAAGGGGAATTGTCACAGCCAAGGGCTGTGATTGCTGTGATCCTTGATTGAGAGTAGTAGCGACTAGTCCAATGGGCTGGCTACTCTTGGTGGATTGCGGTGTTAGGTCCCTAGGGTGATCGAAAGTGGTCGCATCTTTTGTTTCCCTTTGAGCAATCATCTGCACAGATCGAGCATTACTTGATCTGGTCACATTGAGTTGCACATGCATATCCTTGGGCCAAGAGCTACAGCTCGTGTCATGTCTCCCCTCTTGGATATTTGGAAGCTCTGGTGGAGATAGAGATTGGGAGTGAGCAGCCGCCATTGACGACTGCTGTTGTGCTTCCCGTGTCTGTTTGGAAAAAGAGGATGTAGGAGATATAGGACTCTTAGGTGGACTTGGCACTGGCTGAATGATTTACTCGAGGCTATTAGATGATTGTGCCATTTGCTTTGTTGAGCGATCAGCCTTTCCATGGGCAATGTTGTGCCTATGGCGCCTGTTATCCTCTTAGGAAATCAAAGGCTCTTTGGGCACTAATGGCTTTTGTGCACGCTCAATGGCTGCATATGATATCTGCTTATTAAGCATGCTAGGCTGAGGCTCTTTCTTCCGAACACTCAGGTCTGGTTTCTTGCCTCGAGACCTAGAGTTTCTCTTAGATTTCCTCCTGTGCTTTGTTGCTTTTGATGCAACCTATCCTTTAGCTGATAGAGATGGTTTAGCAGGGGATTTTGGTATCCAAATCCATCGGTTACCTGGGTAATACCCTTGAGCACATAATAATGCTTTGGATATCCATCGCGGTGTTGTGCTGACCCTCCATCGATGCCTTCGTCTTTAAGGCTTGGGCTTCTTTTGGGTTCTTCTACGATATGTGTAAGTCCAAAGCCCGTCCTTGACATTGTCTCTTGACCTTCTTGTTTCAGGCATGGCCTCACTCACTGGTTCTTGTTGTTCGACCTGTGCTTTATCAGCTTTTCCAACAAGTCCTTGCTCTCGTTAGTAGGCTTGACTATTATGTCAGCACCTTCCTTGCCTTTCCCTCGGGGTTCGATGAGGTCACCCTTGCTAAAGGTTGTGACTATCCTCACACCCGGTAGCATCAGGTGTATCCTCTATGCTACATAGTCAGCCTCACACTTGGTTGCCCTTTTTAAGGGTCTTTCGAGGAGGGTTTCTTTCCCGCAGCTAGCACTATTTGGAGGAACATAAAATAGGATAGGCAAGATTTCCGTTTCAATTGTCGCAAGGATTTTGCATTTTCCTATGAGTGCTTGTGGGTGTCCCCCATAAGGGCTAAGAGTTGCACTAGTCCGTGTGAGCTCTGGTTGGCCTAGTAGGGTCCATGATTCATCGGTCAAGATATTAAAATCTGCTCCTTCATGAATCAGAGCATCGATAGTATGCTCTCTTTTTGCGGTGAGTTTGACCCTAAGATAAGCAGGTGGTACTATGTCTTCATCTTCCGGGTATTGGCTTGTAAATTTAAGCCTTCTAACAGATGCCCTTGAGTCCTCGATTGCATGACCAGACGTGGATTCTCCACCGATGTCTTGGATCGTCTGTGCAGTGCTGCTCAAGGTACATCTCTCGTCAAGAGTGTCATGTCTAGTCATCTTCGCATTTGTAGCTTGCTGATGTTGCATTTTGCTCTGACTAGACATGGTCTGAACACAATGTCTTTGTGTTCTCGTGGTGTGGCCTTTTTGCCCTTGATGGCTAGATTGGCCCATTGATGTTCTAGGGTCTCTGTTTCTCTCTGTTTGGGTATGGGCTTTTGGTTGCTCTTTTGCAAGTGAGAATCCATGTGCGTATAGAGCCATTACTACACTAGGGTCCAATTTGGGGACCATTTATAGCCAAATCTTGAATTACTTGCTCTAAGTTTCAGCCCAGTGATGGATCTGTGATGTGCCTTTAGCTCTACCTGGCCTTTGGGGTCAATTTTGGGGTTTAGATGTGTCAAATTTTTTGTCCTAAATACCTGTCCGATTTTGCCAGTTTTCTGTCCGATTCTCAGATGTCTGATTTTCAGGAGTCCGATTATCAAAATCAGACATCCGATTTTGGGTTGGTCCGATTGGCCCAATGGTCTGATTTTGGTCACGTCCGATTCTTGCAGTGGTTAGATTCTAGGAATCGGATCGGACAGAGTGGTCTGATTCTAGTGGGGTCGGACGGTCCAACTCTAGGAGTCGGATCGAAAAAGTGGTCCGATTTTGACACTAGGACCAATGGTTTGATTTTGACATGTGGTCCGACTCTGGGATTGGTCCGATCCTGGTGGTTTGAATCTGGGTGGTCCGATTCTGGGTGGTCTGATTCTGGGAATCGAATCGAAAAGGTTGTCCGATTTTCAGAGTCGGATAGTCTGACTCTAGAGATAGGGAAGTCCTATTCTAGGACTCGGACGAACCGATCTGACTGCATGGCCGACGGCTCGCGAGTTGCACGCGACGCTTTAGACTAACGTCTACTTCATCAAATCATGCCAAGCCACCTAATTAGATGCAAAGCCACAGGGGGAAATGTCTGGCGTACTTGGAAATGGTGTGGTGCTCGAATCGACCAGCACACTGGACGATCTCCCCATAGGTTTCTCTCTCTCTCTCCTTGGCTCTCAAACTCACTCTCTTCTCAGAGCGTAGGATGTCAAATGTGGCCTGTCCTGGTTCTCTGGGCCTCTTATTGCCCCATTCCAGCCTGTTGTGACCTCAGAGGTTAGTCACTCATACTCTTCCAGCCAAAAATCTGGATCTGTGCCCCTATTTTCCTATTTCAGCCTGTTATACAGCAACAGAAAACCCTGATGTTTTCCTTTTTTTTTTCCTATCCTTACCTTACCCTAATCAACAAAAATCAAAACCAGAAATGAAGATGAATGGTTCTACTCTAATATTCAACAACAAATCAAAAACCTACTTGCTAAGGAGATCGAATAACTCTTCAAACTCCCTCGCTTCTACCTATCTACCTCAAGTATCGGTTTAGGGAAAACCCTACTCCCATGCTTGATTCGAAGTACGCAAATGCTCAAGGCTTGAATCCGTAGGTCCCGACAACGGAACAAAAATGTGGGAGCTTTCGCTAAACCGCCAACACCCTCGGACCGCTTATTGTTTCAAGCATTCCAAGCCGAGCACTAATGGCTACCTCTCACATAGCCGACGGGCCATCCATATCTATGGGTGTAGTGATCTTACCTTCATGCCAATCGAGTTACCTCCTCTCCCGCGCACTCCGGTAGCTCCACGATCCAAGTGCAAGCTTCAAACATGCTCCATCCCCAAGCTCTACGCTCCAAGCTCCATTGCCGCGAGCAAGACAAGAGAAGAGAAGAGAAGAGAAGAAGAGAGGAGAAGATGGATAGCTTCTCCTCCCCGGTCCCTCACCCTCACACACTCACTCCCTCACACTCTCACACTCCCTCTCTCAAGCACAAGATCAAGCAAGCAAGAAGAAGAAGAAGAAGAAGAAGAAGAGAGCCACTTTTGGCCACACACAAGAATGAGCTTCTCATTCACTTTTCAACTTTATATATAAAACCCTAAATCCCTTTTGGGTGGTCATCCCCTTTTCCCCTTTTTTACACGGCTGGCCGTGGCCTAGGCCCTTTTTCCCATTGTCCTTCTATCTTCCTAGCTTCCTTTCCACCGCCCATCTACATTTACAAATTGCACGGGTGAGAGCCCGGTGCTCCTTGAATTAAACCATGATGCGCTTGCGCTCTTTTACTAAAGTATTGACTTGCGCTTTTCTTTGCGCGCCTTTCTCCCTTATTTAGGACTTTTCTCCTTGTGCGTCTTTATCTTCTGTTTCTCTTTGCCTTGGCCTTTGTCTTTGTCTTCTGCTTTAGCTTTTTCGGATTTTCCACCTTCGTTCATTTGAGGGTTAGCAGTGAGGCCAAAGAAAAACGGTAAGTGGAAAGTATGCATAGATTGCAAGCCACTAAATGCTGCAACAAAGAGGGACCACTTCCCTCTCCCATTTTAGGATGAAATCTTAAATGAAGTAGCGGGACATGAGCGGTATATAGTGTGTGATGGCTACTCTGGCTACTTTCAGATTCACATTGCAGAGGAGGATCAAAAGAAGATCACTTTCATCACACCATGGGGTTGTTTTGCCTTTCAGGTCATGCCCTTTGGTCTCACAAATGCCCCAGCAACCTTTCAATGATTCATGAATATGGTCTTCCAACCTTACTTTGGTAAGTCCATAAGGGTTTTCATAGATGACTTTTGTATTTACAGCTCAAGGAACATACATCTACGCAAGGTTGATGAAGGATTTACTCGCTTAGCTAGGTTGGGTGGACAACTAAATAAGGATAAATGTCACATTGGGGAAAGCAAGGTTACACTACTAGGGCATGTAGTGTCAATTGAAGGAATTGAGGTAGATCCAAAAAAGGTAGAAATATTGCTAGCTCTACCTTCCCCAACCTCCATCAAACAATTAGTATCCTTCTTACAAAAGCTAAGATATTTGGGTAGATTTATACACTTACTCTCTCAGGTCATATATCTCCTGCAGCAAACTAACACGCCAAGAAACACTTGTATGGAGTGAACAAAGTGAAGGACATTTTAAGGAGATAAAGAAAATGTTGGGGTCACTTCCTATAATCCTCCATCCTTGTTGGGAAGAAACATTCTTTGTAAACCCTAGCATGGGAGAAGAGGCCATTGGTGTTGGTCTCCTACAAAAAGATCCAAAAACATCATTCATGAGGCTTGTGTATTTTTCCAGCCGCCTCATGAAAGCCTCAGAGAAGGCTTACACCTCCATGGAACAACTAGTGTTGGTCCTCATGTTTGCAGTAACCAAATTTCAGCCATATTTTCTTCCAAAGAGGTTTGTGATCATCATTGTGGAGGATATGTTTCCCTATGCACTACAACATCTGGAAATCTCTAACAAAATAGCAAAGTGGGTGGTCGGACTTCAAGAGTTTGATTATACAGTGCATGCTGAAAAAACAACTCGAGCATGCCTGGCTGATATTTTGACAACTAGGTGCTATGAGAAAAATCTCAGGGTGAGAAGAAAGTACCTTCCACCACCCCCATCCATAAAGACTCTTGTAGATGCTTATAGCCTCTACTTTGATAGTGCATACAAGAGAACTAAGGATAAGGCAGTTGCATGCATTGTTATTTTCTCTCCTTTAAGAGAGAAAATCTATGGTGAAGGAATCATCTTGGAAGGTGTCCACTCTAATAATGAGGCACAATATCAAGCTTTAATTCATGGTCTTTGTTGGTGTCTTACTAATTCAATCGAGAGGTTGAATGCTTTTGGAGACTCCATGCTAAGTGCATCATGTACCAAGAGACCAGAACAAGGATGCCGACCATCTAGCATCATCAAAGCTGAATGAGTCAATGGTGGGAGCAGTGGCTATCAAACCCCCACTTCAGCAAGGCAAGGAAGATTTAGAAGATATTCTACACCTCTTAGAGCAAGGAGAAGCTCCCAAACACCTGACTAAGAGAGAAAGATAGTGGCTAGCTCGGAAGGCTAAAAGATATTGCATGGTAAATGATAGTTTGTATTGTCTTCGTAAGGATGGTGTGCTTAGAAAAGTGCCTTCAAAATGGGAAATTGAAGAGATCTTAAAAGCTTTCCATGATGATGTGTGTGGAGGCCACTTTGCACATGACATCACAAGTAGAAAGGTTCTACAAGCCGGCTTTACTTGGCCCAGTCTACACCGAGATGTTAAATACTGGTGTCAAACATGTGAAGAATGTCAGAAATCAGGACCACGACAGCTCATAGCAAAACCCCAAACCCCAATCAAGGTCTATGGACCCTTTGAGAAGTGGGGAATTGATGCCATAGGGCCTCTAGCACGCACTCCATAAAAAAAAGAGTATATTATCATGGGGGTAGATTACATGACTAGATGGGCCGAGGCTATGCCAACTAGAACAATCACTGCTAAGGAAGTGAGTAAATTCATATTTGACCACATTTATTATAGGTTTGGTACCCCTCTTGAAATACTATAAGATAGAGGACCAGGGTTTAAAGCTAATGTGGTGGGTGAACTCATGCAAAATCTAAATATTCAACGACGATGCTCTACCCCTTACCACCCTTAATGCAATGGATTGGCGGAAAAGGTAAATGGAATGATTTGTAAAATCATCAGCAAACAGGTACATTCAAGGCCCTGGGATTGGGACAAGCACCTTAGTGGAGCTCTATGGGCTTATAGAACCTACTTCAAAACCATGTTAGGATTCACACGTTTTCATCTAGTTTATGGACAAGAGGCTATTTTGCCTATTGAGGTGAAATTAGCTAGCCTTTAGATATTAGGTGGCACAGTAGGCTCTCAAAAGGAGAAGTTACATCAAAGATTACTGGACCTAGAGAGGTTACAATTGGATCATGAAGAAGCCATCAACCACTACTCCCAGGAAGCTGAGAAGCATAGAGAAAAGTTCAACAAGAAGCTAACAAATAAAAACATCAAGGAGGGATCTTTAGTGCTTCGATATGACAATTGCTTTGATAAAAGAAAGGATGACAAGTTTCTCTACTGGTGGGAGGGACCGTTTTGGGTCACAAAAAAATTCAACAATGGCTCCTACAAACTTCAAGACATTGAGGGAAAAGTGCACAAGACCAGGGTAAATGGATGGTGCTTAAAACCCTATCACATCAGGGTGGGGTCAGCACAAGATACCAAAGAATGTCTAGAGGCATAAATACCTCTAGCCAGGTTGGGGGGGGCTATATGATCCGAGAAAATCACAAAAACATATTTATCTAACACTTTGTTGATTTTTTGTACATTTGGAGGTTTAAAATAAAGAAGAGGGTGGGAACAACCTCTTGGGAAATCCAAGAAATCACTAGATGGAAATATTTCATGGACCGGTTTACCAAGGGGGGGTAAAGACTAAAGATCAATGGAGGAAGGTGAAGGAAACATGTGTAATGCGAAAAGGAAAGACATGAAATGGATTTGGAGCCATCCAAAGGACATTTGAGGCTCATAATGTCATGGCTTTGGAGCCTTATGATAATTCAAACAAATGAGACCCTTCTTGGAAGCATTAGTGGAAGAAAATCAGGCACATGATTTTGTAAGATTTTTCAAAAATACTTCCACTCCGATACAAAAAAACTTTTTAACATGAAAGTTGTAACCCGTGAGTTGAATTTTTGGTTGGTATATTTTTGTAATTTTTTGGAGCTACGAGTCGGGAGATATGGCCAAAATGGTGGATGCCAACTTTTTCCAACTACAGTGGAGACCACCTCCCAATTTTATACACACCCACACTTTCTTCCCCACACTTAACACTTCTATAAAACATCATTCATTAGACTCCCAACCCTTTCCCCTCTCTTCTCCTCTCTCTCAAGCTAATAAACCACTAGAATTACCCTCCTAAACCACCCTCAAATCATCCTTAATTGTAGTAGTAATGTACGAATTCTCACTACTCTCTCTCCATTATTCTTCGATATGATCTTATTTTATGAAGATTCTCTATATTTTTTTTATAGGAGAGCTCTTGGACTCAAGCTATGGGGGGGAGAATGGAGACAACTCACCTATGATGGAACGTTATTAAGTACAAAATTGGTCAACAAAACATCTAGATGGAGCTTTCACATTGGTGAAACCGCCTTAATGCAGCTTTGGTGGTGTTAATTCCTATTCTATCTTAACCTCCTCCCTAAACACCCTCAAGGCCTATATAAAGAGGCCTTCTCCTTTGTAATTTGTAAGAGAGAGCCAAGAGGCTTTCTTCAGCCCTATGGAGCCTTCCCCATTCTCTCTCTCATGAGCTTATGTAGTACATTCCCTTACTATAGCTTATGCATGCTCTACAGTGTAATAAGCCCATGCTATTGGTGTTCATATTGTGTATATTGGTTATGTGTTGAGGGTTCTCCATCTCTTGTGTGTTCTTCATTACTTTAGATCCACCTCATCTCTCATCACTCAGTAAAATAAATATTGTACTCCACTCTACCCACCCAAAATCTCACATATGGTGCTCATAATGTCGACCAAGAAAAGAATCCATCTCACAAGTGAAGGCATCCTTCACGACCCTCAAAAGTCACCCAACCACCTTTCCCACTCAACCAAAAGTTCCTAGTGTGATGATGATTATCCCAACATTCATGTGTGCAAGGAACATTGCGTGCACAATAAAGGTGGTCTCTCAAATGCACATGCATCTAGGGTTTACTACATATAGCTATAGCAGTCATCATGTCATGTTAGTGCTCAAAGATGGTGTGAAATGTTGAAGTGGAAAAAGACTGAAATTTTGACTGATTTTTATTGTTTTTGAGGTCTAAATGATTGGTTTTTGATGGATTTAGAGTGATGTATGGTTGTTAATGAAAGTGTTTGAGAGTGTTTTGGATGATATTAATTATTTTTTGGAAGCTCATGATGATTTTTAGTGGAGATATAAATCTCTGTGATGTTCTGATAGGTTCTGTTGAGGTTCTGATTGGTTATGTATACCTTTTGTATAGTTTCTATTTTGTTCTGATTTTCTTCTTTATGAAGCATAGATTGATGATTGATGAAGATTGAAATATTTTGGAAGCTTATTGAATAGTTTTTTATAGTTTGGAATGGTTTTTGAGGATTTATTGTTCTCTGATGACCTTCTGTAACCCTCTGTAAACCTTTTGGAATGTATCTACTCTGGTCCTGTACTGTACTGTTCTGTAGATCTTCAGTAAGTGTTCTGTAGAATGTATATGTGACTTTGGAAAATTTTTCTAACTTTTGGAAAGGATGAATCTAAGTTCAAAAGAGCTAAAACAAATGGAAGAAGCAGCTGCTGCTAAAGACTGAAGAGAAGACTGAAGTGACAGTGACAGTAGTGAGCTATGAAGAGACACTGTAGTGGCTCTGGTGCCTTTTCACATCAGACATACCTCTTGGGAGGTGCATCCATGACCTAAGAAGGATTATTGAGAGTCATTATAAGAGTATTGTAGTGAGGAGATGATGTACTATTGAGAGAGAGAGAGTCAGCGATAGCACAAATTCTATCAAAACAATATAACTGTATATGAGAGATTGAGAGAGAGAACTATGAAGACATTGAGGATGAATACTATGTGATTGATTTCCATTCAAAAATGGTATATTATTCTATATTTATTATTATATTGAAGGATTCTATAACATGTCTGCTTGACCACTGGTGGGATACGCCTTAGCAGCCCATCGGGAGGGGAGTCTAGAAAGCGCCACCTGGCACTCACAAGGAATGTCACAGGGTTTGCGATCTAGGTCTTCCTGAGTCTACCCCCAAGCGGAAGTATCCAGCCGCTCCCACTTAGGACCAACCTAAAGTCAAGGTTTCTTTCCTATCAGCCAAGTCTCTAGGAAGTAGCTAGCGTCGAGCTCCAGATGACCCACTTTGAGTAGGAACAACAGAGTCAAAGCAGATTTATGCTGCACTTGGTTCATAGAGAATGGAAAACGAGAGGGATGGGAAGCTCAACCTCTCTGCCCATAAGGCATAGCCTCATTCCACTCCCCTAAAACAACATAAATCGGGATTCTAACTCTACTAACTCTAGGTCTTCACAATTTCGTTATTACGTCTTTTGAGAAAAGTTCCCAGCTAACCGAGACCACCCTTCCGTAGGACGGTCCAAGTCACGTCCACTGCACTTTCCTCGATAGCTTTAGTTTTCTAATTAGGTTCTACCACATTTATGTGCGACATTTAAAATCAGCTTCATTGATTCAGCCTTTTAGGGCACAGAGTTCGTTCACGTAATTTACAACATATATACAAAAACAAAACAAGCAGTCCTTTTATCAAACAAGTACCTTAACTTATCTTTAAGTTAATCTTTGTCTCCTACCCATACAGGAGAATTATGTATACATTCTCTCCAACAAAAGTACTCAGTCCAAATCTCATGGCACCAAAATTTCCATCCTTTATCTAGAATAAGATCTTCCAACGTCCCAATCCTTGGGCTCATGGGGATCTTCAACTCCATTTGGGACAGGCAAGGGGTGCCCAGAGCTCCACCTGACCCAAAAGCAGTCTAGGAGTGAGATGTCGTTTCCGTGGTTGGCCTTTTCACCACTCAACCATCAGCCTGTGAATCGAGCAGTGCCCTCTCGGGATAATCTGCGATTTGATCTTGGAGATGATCCACGTATGCAAAATATCCTTCCTTAATTAATTCAATTAAAATTCAAGTACAATCAAAGCAATCAGCCCTAATATCATATTCTAGAAAAACTTTCCTTTATTCCCATGGCAACTTGTCATTACAGACCTCTGTCATTCATTTGCCATCAACACAAGCCTTGGAATATTTATCCAAATCACAATGCAACAATCCCTTGATTGAAAGAAAAACATTCTGGATGTTGTTCAATCAATCAAAAAAACTAATTGTATTTTCCCAAACAATACAATAATAGATGTGGCAATAAGTCCATCGCATATTCACTCTCCCCCTTGGGGCCAAAGAGTAGAATTTACTTAATATTCCCTCCTTTAGCCTAAGGCATATGCTAAAGGTTTCAATAATATACATGACGTAAGTCCTATAATGCAAATTAATCAATCTAGCAAGAGCATTTATGCCTCTTCTCTAAGTAACAATTATCTTTTAGCATTTTCCTACTATGCAACATTTTTTCTTGGCTTTATCTTTCTTTTCTCCTAAGGCAAGGAGTCGCATGTCATCGATGTAAAGTTTACATAATCTGTCCCATGTATGTACCGTGTATATGCATTTGCAAACTTTAAAAAATATTATCCTCGGTAAAGACTAGTCAAAGACTCATCGATGCTCAATACTTTAGTGTCCCATATGTTGCTTATGCTATGCATGGATTCATCACATAGAAACTAGGTGCAATTTAACTCCCTTTGATACAAGCACTTCACAAACTTCATCTTTGAATATTTGAGATGCGATTTATCCTTTTCAATGACCTATTCTAGCACCACAAGTTACAGAGCCTAGTGCATCTCTTGCGAGCATTAAAACAAGCATCTATCAATTTGAAAATACATTACTTACGACCAGTACCACAATTGGATTGATAGTGATGCCTTTGCCCAAAGCTCTATTACTGGTTGTAGGATTGTCATCCACACGCGATATTCTTCGCTTGGAGGCCATCGCTTGCAAGTAGACTCAAGAGTTTAAGAAGGTGGAATAGATTCGAAATAGGAGAGGGAAAGAGAAGATGGTTAAATCGAGGATTGAGATAGAGGAAAATTGTGCAGCCTCTCGGGGTAACTCTTTTCTCTCTCTCTCTCTCTCTCTCTCTCTCTCTCTCTCTCTCTCTCTCTCTCTCTCTCTCTCGCAGCCTTTCGGGGTCTCCTTATGCTCCCTTGTGCCCCCCCATGACTCATATTTATAATGAATTAGAGAGGAGGGGATAAGTCTGAGAACAAGAGTGGAGGGGCTCTTAGAAGACTCAGTTATCTAATGCTCAGATCATAAATCTGATGGTTGCATTGGATCCAAAAGGGGGGTAAAATCTCAAGACACTTGCCAAGACACTTGGTTAGAAAGCTCTTAGTTCACTCCTTCTTTTCTCGGTTCGAAGTGATGTCTACTGCCTATAGACTGTGATCGCGGCGTGTGCAATTTTGCTAGTCGCTTTTCTTTATTTCTCTTTTTTTAAAATCTCCAAAACTAACTAAAACATCACTTGTCTTTTCTTTTAAATGACTTTTATTTCTATCTTTTTAGGATAATATCTAAAATATAGTAGTTTTTTTTCCCCAAGAATCTAATATTTTTGGACCATTCAAACTATACACATTAATACTAGTGATTAATATGGCTCATAAGTCCCGTTCACATTGTACTTTTCGTGAAGGGTGGCTACGATCATTATCAATCCAAGAAAAATATCAGATTTATTACTCTCGATTTTTAAATATATTTTTTAATTGAATGAAAATTATTAGCTTTTAATGCTAGTCAGTTTTTTTCATAGTTAGTCTTTAGTTAGTAATCTTACTAACTTATTAATTGACTAGCTAACTTTCGAACTAACCAACTAACTTTTATTGTGTGGAGATATTACAGATTCTATGAAGATGTTGAAGATTATGGTTGATTCTATCAAATCCGTGGGAGATATCTACTATGATGCTGCGTGAAGATTTGTTGTTTTCTTTGTTTTGGTCATCAAAAGAATGAAATAAAAGCTTGTTGATGTTACAATATAAATTTTTTTGCAGTAGAATCCCCTTTTCCTTGGTGTCTCTCTTGGGGCTCCATGTTTTTGGTGTGCAGCCAAGGAAACTTCCCAACAACAAGCATCAGAAGATGCTGAAAATGAAGGAAATGGCATTGCCAAGAGAAGGAGAATTCAATGGATGCTTGCAAAATTTCTTCTTCCATTGAAGAGTTGGAGATTCTTATTGCCAAAGCCACTTTCCATAAGAAGTTCATCCCACAATGGCGAAAACATGTTACCATCATGATGCATGCTCTATGTGGTGGACTGTTTTCTCTTCCTGTTGAAGCAGTAGAAACTTACAGTCTGGTGGCAAATTGTTTGGAAATAAATTGAAGAGTACAAGCAGAGAGAATGACTATCCATGGAAGATTTAGCATTCATTGAGAAGTTTCCAGACATCATCAAGTGGGAGATTGTGAAGAATCTTCAGGAGTCGTGGTCTGTCGAGGTTCACAAAAACAAGAAGGAAAAGAGTTGGAATTTGTTCGTGAATGCTCAATAGCAAGATACGTGGGATGCTTGGTGCACTGACAATCTTTTGTTTGTCCAATTAGCAACCCACTAGAAGTTGGTAGACAGAGTGTTTTTCACAACATACACTGTTGAAACCCTCACAAGTTGGCATTATTATAATGACACAACAACGATCCTAAGAAGAATGAGTTTTGATACTTTCAAAATGGAATATCTCCCCCTCTGTAGTGTTTTGAAAGCCAAATTCAAAGATGTTGAAAAGAAGGAAGTAGAGGAGATTTTGGCTAGAGAATCCCCTAGAGATTGAAGCCCTCTCTGATTCTATTCTGTTGAGTACTGAACAACTGGTTGGAGTCAACCCCTGATGAATGACACAATCAAGAGGCAAGCGTAATCCCAAAATATTGCAAGCAATGCACCTGAAAGGCAAAAGAAAAATTTTGCCCTTCTTGGAGAATGTCAAAATTATTTTAGCATTGCGTTCGAAGGGCATTTTTTTTAGGTTAATATATTATGTTATAAATTAATTTATTAATCTAATTGCCCAGGCGGTAAGCCCCAATGCCTAGTTACTAAGTTAGAACTTAGTAGTTACAACTTATTAGTGAGATTACTAATTTACTATAGTCAGAAGTTTACTGCTATCAAGTTAGTTCCTTTGAACTAGTCAGTCCTAGCTCTTGCTTTAAAAAGCCAAGGTCTTCCCAAAAGCAGAGGTATGAGGTCCCATAAGAATTTGGTTTGACCACCAAATATGTCAACCAATAGTCTCTTCTTGCAAGGGTTGTTTTACATATGGAAGGATGCCCAACGGTTTAATTCTACTTTGGTCTTCCAATCTGATAAGCCATAGTGTAGGTTGAGTTCCTTTCAACCCTAAGTCCTTCATTGTCACATCCGTCATTATATTTACTGATGAGCCTCCATCAATCAATGCATCTGAAATAAATCATCCTTCAATCCATACACTAATCTCTGGGGTTCCAGGATCTAGGAAGGCATTAGCCACATCTACTTCCTTTACAGGCTCCGGGGCCTTATTGGTCTTGGTCATTGTTGAAGAAACAATTCTTAGTCTACGTCTTCTTGTCAAGATGCTTTTGAATTCTTTTTACAGTTGGGAGACAACATCAGTAGTTGTCAAAATGTTAAGTTTGGTTTAAAAGTGTCTAGGTCTTTTACAAAGTCATAATCCTTGATAGGATCCACAGGCTTCTCCAGCCGGCCTGAATGGGGCTACACCCATTTTCATCTTTCCTTTTTCTTCTAGTAATTGCAGCATCAACACTTCCTCTGTTTCTAGAAGTGCTTCTGCATCATCTATCTCCTGGACCTCTTGTCTTATTTCTGGGACTGTCTCTGTGACTCTCTCTGGCACTACACTGTTCTGTCCTGTACTGCTCTGTCCCTCTATTGGTAGGTTGAACTTCATAGTCTTGGCAGGAGAATTATTTTTGTTTTGAACAACTAGTTCCTTCTTCTTGGTGCGTGTGACAGTTGCAACTTTCAACTCTACCAAATTGGAGGTAGGCTCTTGTGCCTTCTGTTGGCTATCAGTGCCATTGGCCTTTACAGCTTTGCAGTGTGGCGTTCACCTTTGCATCGGCTGCGTAAGGGCTTGTAATCCACAGATTTTCTAGGATTTGGACAATTCGGAGAGATATGACCCTTTTCTCCACACCTGTAACATTCCACCTTTGATCTCTGACCACCACCAGATTGTCATCCTCTGTAACTTTGAGAGGGAAATATCCTTGGACCAAATTCTCTAGGCTTTGGTCCAATATACGTGTTGTCATTTTGGATTCTAGCAAGTTGAATCTTGCATTTTCATCCTTCTGTCTTTGTTTATGCATCTCTTTTAGAGAGAAATATCCTCTGTATGGTTCTTCCACAAATAGTAGGAATAGAAGGCTCCAGGAATGGTTGGTTTTTGGGTACATTCAGTGGCTAAATGTCTCACTTGATGACACTTTCTGCACCATATATTAGAGCACATCATATCTCTCCCAGCTCCCATAGGGGTGGATATACTGGTGGTATTCACCTTCAGTGTTTGTAGCTACTCCGTAATCACATCCAAAAGCTCTTTCTTGATACTTGCAACTGAGTTGGATAAGTAGTTCTTCATATTTTCACCTCCTGAAGTGCTTGTAGTAGGGTTTTGGAAAGCTTCTATAATTACTGCATACATTGGTTGGGTCAATCCAGAAGGTCCTCTGTTCTGGTTCTGATTCAGAGCTCCTGCTGAGACTTGGGATTGTTGATTCTAGTTGGTAGGGTTTCACTGTTGTTGAGTAGCCGTTGGAGGAACTGTTTGAGGCCACTGTTGTTGTGGTTGAACCATCATTTGAGGCACTGTCATCTGTGGCGACCACAATGGATTAGGTGCATTATACTGTGGCATTGTTTGCATCTGGGGATAGGGGTAGGGAACTGTCCCTGGGACTACATTTGGTGGGTATACCATTCCTGTCATAGGAGGAGGTAAGACTCCTCTTCTGGAGTCATTGACAGCCTTGCTTCAACTTTGTCATACAATCTTGCACCTTCCACTGCAGCTTGCAGATTGACTGGTCTTCTTAATTCCATAAACTTGCAAACATCTAGTTGTAGGCCTCTCAGAAACACTCCTTTCTGGATGCTTCGTCCAAATGATGGTTAGTCCATCTCTTTAGGATGGATTCCATTCGCGAGACATAAGCTTCTACTCTTTCTCCAGAGGACTGACTTAAGTTCATGAACTCCTCTCGCATCCGCTCTTCAAAACCTTCACGCCTGAATTTAGTGAGGAAGGCCAAATTTAGGTCATCCTATGTACCAAAAGTTCCTGTTGCTTGTCTCTCATACCACTGAAACACCGCACCCTTGAAAGTGGTGGGGAATATTGCTAACTAATGCTCAAGGGTTCTGGCATTATTAGTCACATATGCTACCATGAATTCTGCTACATGAAGATCGCGGTCTTCATTGTACTCTTCCTTTAAAACTGGCAATGGGACTACATTTGTTCACTTGTCATCAATATTTCCAGGACGAATCTGACTAGGAAGGGGACATTGAGTTGCCATGGGGACTTTCGTAAAGAGTGCTTTTAGGGTGTCAAGGAGGCAACCCTAGGCAGAGGACCCAACAAAGTGGTGTTGAAGTTGTATGGATTACAAAAAGGAAATGGATCCACATCCATTGAAGTCATCACTGACTCCTCCAATGAGGTAATAGATGGTACATCAGGAGACGAAGAGGCTATTAAACAGATCTTTCCCAAGAAAACAGAGGCAGAGTCCCTAATAGTGGGTACTGTAAGCCAACTACCAAGGGAAGCAAAGTCCTTGTCCATGGGAGAATACCTCCTGCCTCAACTAGAATTAACTTCTGAAGTCACCTCTGATAGTGAAATAGAAGCATGGATGTACTGTTCTCCCTATTACATGAGAGTCGCAGAGACAGAACAAAGACAGAACATAGACAGAATAGATACAGAGCAATAACAAATACAGAGATAATCACAGAAGTAGTAACAGTCACAGAACCAGAGACAGTCATAAAGATAGTTATTATAACAGAAGCTGTAGAAGATACAGAGGCAGAAGATCTGTTCTTCTCCTACATAGCCTCTACAAAAGCAGAGATAGAGCCTCTAGAGGATGAGGATGAAAATGATGAGGAAGAAAATGAAGCAGGCTATGAAAGTGCAGATGAAGAATTTTCTCTGATAGTGGATGATCTTGTTGATGTCCCTACAAAGACCTGAGAGGCTGAAGATCTCAAGGTGCTAGATGGAATGACCATGGTTCCATTTGGGTTGATCAATGGACCACAAAGTATGCAGAATTTGCATAATAAATGGATTAAAGGCATAAAAATTAAGTTCATCAGTGGCTCATGTCGCCCTGACCGTTCAGTCCAAAGAAAAGATGATGATGACGCCCCCTACCAACAAAAGCCAAAACTATCAGAGCCACACCCTCTATAAGGTCTGTGCTATGTGACATTCCTGAACGTATCCTCTGGAGATGAATACATAAGTCCAGAAGAAATTACCACTCACACAAAAGTAAACAAAGCTCTGATACCCTTTCAGCAACCTCAACAGACAAATGAGTTATCTGTTTAGAAGGAGAACACTGGTTTTAGTGGAACATTAGATGAGGATACTACTCTCTTGAAAGAGTTAGACCTCTATCTGGAAGCAATCCGTGGGACATTTATCCACGAGGTGGAAGGTGAAAGACAAGTAACGTTCCTGGATACTGATGGTACCAAACATCACCTGAAAGTGGGTCTCAATCTTCCAGAAAGAGAACTAGTGGTCATGTGAGACTTATTAAAGGAGAACTTAGATGTGTTTTCTTGGTCATACAAAGACCTAAAGGGGATTGATTCCACAGTACGCCAGCATCACATTGACCTAGAGCCTGATGCCAAACCTGTAAGGAAAAGACAAAGGCATATGAATCCTAATTATTCTGCTCTGGTGAAGGCTGAGTTATTGAAACTTCTTGAAGCACAGTTCATTTATCCCGTGGCTAACAGTGAATGGGTTTCACCCATTGTGGTAGTACCCAAGAAGAATGGGAAACTTCGAATATGTGTGGAATTTCGGAAGCTCAATTCGAAGACAAAGAAGGATCATTTCCCTGTTCCTTTTATAGACCAACTGTTGGACACAGTGGCGGGCCATGAGTTGTATTCCCTCTTGGATGGATTCAGTGGATATAACCAAGTCCAAATTGCAGAAGAGGACCAATCCAAAACAACCTGCACCACAGAATGGGGGACCTATGCCTATAGAGTGATGCCATTTGGGCTCTGTAATGCTCCTGCCACCTTCGAGCGAGTAATGTTGGTTGCCTTCCAGAATCATTTGCATGATTTCATTGAGGTGTATCTTGATGACATTTGTGTCTATAGTTTGATCCGTGAGCACTGGGACACCTAGAGCAATGTTTTGACAGATGCCGAGAGTATGGGATTTCTCTCAACCCCGACAAATGTGTCTTTGGCATCTCATCAGGAGTTCTTCTAGGTCATATTGTCTCTGCACAAGGGATTGCAACATACCCTGCGAAGATTGAAAAGATTGCCGCCTTGATAGTGCCAACAAATCTCAAGCAATTAAGAGGATTTCTCCATCATGTGGGTTACTACATAAGATTTATTACACATTTTGCAACCAAGGCAACCCCTCTGCACAAGCTCCTAAGGAAAGATGCTGATTTCCTTTGGACTGATGATTGTGAAGAAGCCTTTAATGCCCTAAAACAATGCCTTATCCAAGCACCTATTTTACAATCTCCTGATTGGACGAAGGAGTTTCATGTGCACACAGATGCATTTGTTGAAGGGCTAGGTGTTATTCTATGTCAAAAGAGTCCCTCTAAATTAGATCAACCAATATAACCTAATAAAATTTCACCCATTGTTAATAATTTCTTAAAATGAACCCTTCATTAAAACCATTTTTCCACACTGTACTTTTTTTTCTCCTTTTTAATAAACATGCTTCGTGGGGGGGATGGGCACGTATAGTCCTTTAAGTTGACATTGTTGGTCAAAGTTATGGTTAGGTCTTGATTAGATTTTTAAGGTATTATAGTTTGCTTATGTGATACGATTATGGGTGTGATTTGTAGTTTTTTTTCTTTTTTGCCTGATACGGGTCTTAGGTGCCTGCTTATTGTATCGCATGAAGTTTTCGATCGCATATGTGTAGAGATCATGCCGAATTTTTTCTAAGATGTGGGTTGTTTGGGGTGGTAAATTGGTTAGTTACGACTATGTATGTACTTCATTTGATCGATTTCTTTTTTATAGCTATTTTGGTTATTTTGCAGGCATTCTTTGTGATTGTCTGTGTTTGTGGTGTGTGTGTTTTCCATCTGAATGGCGCCTCACGCTCCTCCTCCTGTCCAGTATGTCCCGTTGATCAATAGGGATTATTCTTCCCTATTGGCTTTTGAGCCTATAGCAAAAGTAGGACTTGCAACTTTCGTGGCTGCTTCACTCCCATTGATTCCAAACGATGCATCTCTGTGTGATGAGTTTCTTGCATCATACAGTAAGAAATCAGGCATGGTTTGTGGAACTTCCATGGTATTGACACCACGAGGATTAGGGAAGGCTTTGTCTCTTCCCTACAAAGGAGAACCCTTTGTTATAGCCAGACAATTATTCTCCAATGATGAGATTCTCAAGTTGTTACAGAAGCAGACCAAAGAGGTTCTGGATGTCAAGAAAGTGATTAATACTTCAAGCGTATCTTTTTCCATGATCACTTATTCTCTTTGGAAGTTATTTTGTTAGTTCCTCCAAGACAGGTTTATGCCTTGCCAAAACACCATCTCATTATTTATCCAAAGAACTCTTCACAGCTTCTAGGATGGTGTTAAAAGGGGTTGCTATTGATTGGAGTACTTACCTGCTTACAAAGATGGACCAACATTTTGTCAAAGTGACCAGAGGAAATGTCACAAATGTCACTTATGGTTTCTATTTATATGCTTTCTTGACATACTCAGGCCTTAAGAAGGGTGTGCTACCACCTCCTCTATCTGATCCAGTACCTCCCCCTCCACCTTCAGAAGAGTCAGAACCTATTGACATAGAGGATCTTGATTCCCCTCCTCCATTGTTCATTTAGTGGAAGCGCTTGAAGCGTGTGGCAGATAAAACTCCCTTAGTCCTTTCTTCAGTCACAGTTCCTGCTACATCTGGCAGTGATCTCCCTGCTTACCTCACATGCAACAATTTTTTTAGGGCACATAGAGAGGGTTCTTTGGAAATATCAATCCCTTCACTGAATAGTTTAGTGTCAGGAGATGCCATTCCATTCCTTTGTAATGACATCCAGAGTTTGATTGAACTCTCAATAACAGCTTGTGCTCAATAGCTTTATGCTTCTTTCTATGAAGAATTGATGCATTCCAAAGACCAGTTGCATAAGGCAACCACGGAGTTAGCCTCTGCTAAAGACACTCTTGCAGATCTATTTAAGCAGATGGAGCAATAGACCCAAATGATTGAGACTCAGAGATAAGAAATATCTTCTTTGAAGATTCACTTAGCAAAAGCTCAGTCAGAGGTCACTAGAGTTTCAGCAGAAAGAGAAAATGTCCAAAGAAGCTCAAAAGTCTCAGACTCTTTTAGATGCAAAACTGTTAGCTTTGCACATTGCTCATAATACCTTGGAATCACAAGCTTCCCAGATTAAGCAGTTGTAGGACCAATT
Organism: Lygodium microphyllum; assembly: GCF_053477565.2. NCBI lineage: Eukaryota > Viridiplantae > Streptophyta > Polypodiopsida > Schizaeales > Lygodiaceae > Lygodium > Lygodium microphyllum. Next base: position 124,641,054 of record NC_141162.1, on the reverse strand, counting down.
GACGCAGTCACGGTCCATTCCTCAAAGTCCCAATGTCCTTATGATTCCTTCTATATCTCAGCAGGACTTGGAAGTTCTCTAGAGACAGGCCACATTGTGTCCATTGTTTCAAGATAAAGTGGAAAGATTGTCCAGGATGGATTTGTTATGGTCTACATTTAAGCACTTTCAGGAGTATGTTCCTCTAGAACATTCCTTCTTTGTCCACTATCAGTTGCAAAAGTTGGCCTTCTATATGAAGCTTTCAATAATGGATCTTCCTCTTTCAGAGGATGGTTGGAGTGGGGCTTGGTCTTCTGATTTACTAACAGAAGTTGTCTGTATGGTTTTTGAAGATTCTGTGATGCAGGATACCATGTTGTTGTCTTACATGTATCTACGAGGTGATCTATTAGTTTCAGATGATGTAGATTTGGCCTAGCATGTGGGGGATGTGGTTTTGCAAGCTATCTTATATGTCAACTATTTGGAGTTGAGGATAGATGACATGTTCCAGTGTTATTCCTCTAAAGTGGCTACTTGCCATGACACGTCATGGCATTCAATTATTGATTCTATGGTCCTGAATCAACGTCAGAATACAACTTCTACTTATGTGTAGAGCACTAACCAACTGAGGGTGGATCTCCTAGCTTATCTTTCCAAGAACAATCCATTTGATTCATCCTTATTTGATGCCTACCAGAGATGATCTGTTTTAGGTCCCTCTATTCCTAGCCTATTATACTATCAACAAATGGCCCATCGCTATGATACTTATCTTTCCCTTTATCAATCCAACTCAATAGCTATCTTACCTCTCCTTTTTCAACCTCAGGGTTTTCCTCAAATTCCTATATTTACCTATTGTTTTTTCATCGAAGATCGCTTCTTTTTCCCTTCTCCACCATGCCCTTCTCCATCTATCCATACACCTTCTACTTTTCCTGCTTATCAATTGAAAGAGGACAACTTCTTTAACTTATTCATCTCTTCATGATTTTGCCTATCCATCTCTTCATCCTCTTTTATTTATTCCACTTCCATCTCCTGCCACTTCTATTTCTCAACCCCCTCAGTTGGTTAGTGAATATAAAGCATTTGATCAGCAGATTCCGAGAAGACGAGGATGGAACTCGACTGATTCTCTCACGGGACCACAGATTAACTGGCCATTAGTTCCAAGGGACTGGGCAACTTCTAGTCAAGCATACCAGAATTACCTCCATTTTGCTCACCAATATTCATAATCTCTAGATCCTTTAGTGAGATTGAAAGCTCATTTTGCTTGGTATCTAGCATATATGCATAGGCATTCCCATAATGATCAAAAAGCCATTCCAAAGCTTTGTATGAATGTCAATGTAAACATTGATCCCCAACAATTGGATGTCCTATATTTTCATGCCCTATGTCTACCTAGCAGATACCTTGTTTTGCTAGAAAGGATGTGCTGCCTTCAGTTCTTTCAAAATCCTCCAAAGACATTTGTGGATGAGTCCTTCTCGATGGATCATTTTTGAAATCACCAAGCTTTCAAAAGGAATCACCTTCATTGATGTCTTTGTAATGTATTTTGGATGATTATGAATTATATATATCTCTTTTTGGAGGTGTCATTCAGATGGTTGTGTTTGTGTGTGTTTTGTAATAATTTGTATGTGATGAGTTCATGCTGGTTGAATAATTTGTTCGAGAGCTCTCTTTTCAACTATTGATGGTGATGGTGGATGAAAAGCCTATGATGGAAAGTTGAAGAAGAACCTCTTATATCCTTTACAAATTTGTTATGACTTTTAATTCAAATGAGTTAATGAATAATGAAGTATTTCTTTAGTAGTATTTTTTCTAGAGATACAGGTGATAAGTTGGGGTCGTGGTGGAGAGATTATTGAAGATACTATAGAAGATTAAATTGAGATCTTTAGTGAACTTATATTCTTCTTTTCCTTAGGTCACGAGGACGCTTCCTTTCTAAGTGTGGGGATATGTTGAGAGTGGGAAAAGACTGAATTTTTGACTGATTTTTGTTGTTTTTGAAGTCTGAATGATTAATTTTTGATGGATTTAAATGATGTATGGTTGTTAATGAAAGTTTTTGAGAGTGTTTTGAATGATATTGATTATGATTTGGAAGCTCATGATGATTTTTAGTGGAGATATAAAGCTCTGTGATGTTCTGATAGGTTCTCTTGAGGTTCTGATTGGTTCTGTATACCTTCTGTATAGCTTCTATTTTGTTCTGATTTTCTTCTGTATGAAGCATAGATTGATGATTGATGAAGACTGAAATATTTTGAAAGCTTATTGAATAGTTTTTGATAGTTTGAAATAGTTTTTGAGGATTTATTATTCTATGATGACCTTCTGTAACCCTCTGTAAACCTTTTGTAGAGCCTCTGTATCTACTCTGCTCTAGTCGTGTACTGTACTATTCTGTAGATCTTCTATAAGTGCTCTGTAGAATGTATGTGTGACTTTGGAAAAGTTTTATAACTTTTGGAAAGGATGAATCGAAGTTCAAAAGAGCTAAAACAAATGGAAGAAGCAGCTACTGAAGATTGAAGTGACAATGACAGTAGTGAGCTATGAAGAGACACTGTAGTGGCTCTAGTGCCTCTTCACATCAAACATACATCTTGGGAGGTGCATCCACGACCTAACAAGGATTATTGAGAGTCATTACAAGAGTATTGTAGTGAGGATATGATGTAATATTGAGAGAGAGAGAGAGAGAGAGAGTCAGAGATAGTCAGATTCTATCAAAACAGTGTAACTGTATATGAGAGATTGAGAGAGAGAACTATGAAGACATTGAAGATGAATACTATGTGATTGATTTCCATTCAAAAATGGTGTATTCTTTTATATTCATTATTATATTGAAGGATTCTATGAAGATGTTGAAGATTATGGTTGATTCTATCAAATCCATGGGAGATATCTACTATAATGCTACATGAAGATTTGTTGTTTTCTTTGTTTTGGTCATCAAAAGAATGAAATAAAAGCTTGTTGATGTTACAAGATAGATTTTCTTGCAGTAGAATCCCCTTTTCCTTGGTGTCTCTCTTGGGGCTCCACGAAACCTACATCAACCAAACCCTTGGAATGGAAGTATTTGATAAAAATAAGAAGATGACCCTTGAATGCAGCGCATGAGACAAGTGCAATGTGAAGTGCTCGTGAACCCATAATTTCCATGAGATGTATAAGAGTTTTGAAAAAAAAATACACATGTTCCAAGATATTTGGTGGCTATCAACAAACTCGAGCACCAATCTATAAAAAAAAACTCCAATCTATCAAAGCTATCAAGTTTCCACTCTCAATAATCGAAATAAATTGATTAAATTTTTTCTTGAACTAGAAAAAACACATAAAATCTGACTACAAAATAACAAATCAAATAGCCATATTGAAGTGGGAGCTCATGCTCGATCACCATGACCCAAGGACCTTATTGTTTCAAGTGTTTCAAGCGAGCTCTAATAGCTACCTCTCACTTAGCCAACGTGCCTCCAATCTATGAGTGTAGTGAGCTCGCCTTGATGCGCCTGAATGAGTATTCTCCTCCCTCAAGCACTCTATTAGCTCCATGATCCATGATGTGAGCTCAAGCAAGCTCAATGCTTTACCATCAATCTCCATCCACCATAGCCATGCATGCGAGAAGAGAAAAGAAGAGAAGAAGAGAGGAGAATATGAATAGCTTCTTCACCATAGTCCCTCACCCTCACACACTCACTCTCTCATACTCTCACACTCCCTCTCTCAAGCACAAGCAAGAGAGGAGAAGAAGAGGAGAATAAGAGAAGAAGAAGAGAGCTATCTTTTCCACACACCAAGAATGAGCTTCTCATTCACTTTTTGAGTTTATATACAAGCCCTAAATCCCTTGGGTACCTACTCCCTTTTTTTACATGACCAGGCATCTTGCCAAGGTCCTCATTTTCTATTCCCTTCTATTTACCTTATTCCACCACCTATGCCCATCTAGATTTTAGAAGCCCATAAAGCTTAATGTAGATAATTGTCCCAATCATTAGGATGATCTTCCACTAGCTTAAAGAGAGTCTTTTATAACGTTCCATTGAATGCTTCCATCAATCCATTGCATTGAGGGTAATAAGGAGTAGCAAATCTATGTTTCAAGTCTAGATTCCCTATTGATTCTCTCAATAGCTTATTTTTGAAGCTAGTACCTTGATCTGTTACTATTTCTAATGGTATTTCAAATCTACAGTATATGTTCTCCATGAAGAAGTGAGTTACATCCTCTTTCTTGCAATTACTTATAGCCTTTGCAGTAAGGATGTAAGACTCTCCTGTTTTTGTACTAGGATAAGGTTCAATAAAATCCAAACCCCACTTCTCAAACTATCCATAGGGAACAATGGCTTTGGTAGTTCTGGAATTAGTACCCTTTTTGCATATGGCTGGCAAGCATGACAACTTTAACACCAATGAGCAACATTGACACTCAGACTAGGCCAAGTAAGTCCTACCAGCAAAATTTTCCTATTGGTAAGCTCAAAACAAAATGACCACCACATGCTTCCTCATGATAGGAAGATAAGCAAGCAAGAATCTCAGAACTATCCAACACCCTTCTCAGTACATTATCAATCCCTTTCATGTACAACTGATCATTTATGAGCACATATGCCCTGGCCTTTCTGACAATGGCATACCTTTTGTATTTATTAGCCAATGACTTTAACTCCCCAATTTTTAGAAACTCTTCAATCAGGTGAAGGCTTTTCCTACCCTCATATCTAGGATTATCCACCCTCATGGCAGCAACATACTAGGAAAGAGCATTTTCAGTCAATTCATGAGCTCTACAATTTTTCTCCCTACCAATATGCCAAATTTCAAATTTTAATAGCTACCTCACGATGCCTTTTATCTTAAACAACCAGCCCTTCAAAATATCTTTATTAGCTTTCCAAACATTTTGAAACTGCTTGACCACCAACAGAACATCACCTTTTTGTAAATATCTTCATGTATCCCAACTGAATACACTATTTCATGCTAGCATGTAGACTTGCATGTTCAGTTTCATTGTTACTTTGTATATCTTTACTTTCTTAACTTCCAGAAAAAAATTCTCTATTTTTAGTGTCCATAATGATAAGACACAGGCCTCCCTTTTTCAACACTATCTGTAACTTCCATAAAAAACAAGGTAGCATCTTTATTCTTCATCTCCTCATGAATTTGCGGTTGCGGAATTAGTTTCTCCTTTATAACAACTACATTTTCATCAGGTTCTTACAAGTCAAAATATCAACTAACCTAGCTCTTATAGTATCCTCCTTCAAACATGTAAATTCAAATTCTTGCAAAGCCAACAGCCACGTAGTAACTCTTAGAGCATTTTCAATAGATTACAAAACCTGTGGAAGCAATTGGGAACTAGTAAGTACTACAAATGGTTTTTGAATCAAGTCTAATTTCCATCTTTTAACTACATATACCAATCCCCATAGCAACAATTCTTCTTCAATCCAATCTTTTTTCAATTGCTCCAATGGATCTGCTTATATAAAACACAGGCCTCATATAAGACATCCCCTTTCCCTTCTACATTAAAATGGCTCCCACTGCATTTTTCCCAACATTGATACTAATGAAGAAAGGTTCATCCTAGTTTGGAGGCATAAGAACTGGCAAAGTGCTTAAGTTTTCTTTAATATTCAAGAATTCATCCTCTTCAACTTGCGTTCAAACTAAGAATCCCTTTGAGTTGCTTTCTGTAAATGATATATATACTCAGCCATCATATGGAATGATCTTGATAGATACCTCAAATTTTGAATAAAGCTCATCAGTTCTTTTACAGTTTTTGGAGAATCCATAAGAAGTAAAGCCTCAACTTTACTAGGATTAGGTGAAATACCATTAGCATACACTTCATGACCCAAGAGTATCACTTTAGTTCTTGCTATTTTACATTTATCAGGGTTCAGCTTACCGCCATCCTCATCAAGTCTGCAAAAAAATTCATCAAGTTTTTAAGAGTATAATGCCCTTGAGCTATACACATAAAAGTTGTCCATAAACACCCAGAAAGATTTCCCATTGAAAGGGGAAAATACCCAACCAACCCATCTTGAAAAACTAGCATATGCATTCATCAGAACAAAAGACAACAAGATACACCCACTCTGCATCATCAGCATGATAGATAAATCCCACATCAAGCAACTTCTAAATTTTAGCTTTAAGTACATTTCCCTGAATTGTACCAAGTCTCCTAATTTTTGATCCACTGGTTTATACCCTTCTTTCAATTTGATATGGTGCACAATGTTATTAGTACCCCTCAATTGGTGATATTCTGTAGCATATAGTTTTGGGTATTTATGAAAAATGTCTGAATGTTTTTCTCTTTCATCATTAGTCAAGTCATTTTCTAGCATATTCAAAAGCTTGGGTAGTCCAACATTCATTTCAGCTTGTTGATCATATGTTTCCTGCATGAATTCTGTACTTCTTGTAGCAATATTTACAACTTTTTCCTCTCTTTTCAAACCCTGGATTGACAACCCAAAGAGGTCAACATCCCTAGACAGTAGGCTAGCTTCCCATTCTCTATCTTCCTCATCAAGGATGGAATTTTCTGAATCACTGCTTTCATTGCCTCCAACATCACTTTCATGTCCATTTTGAATGATGGACCCTGTTTTCATGTCAAAGATCACCCTCTTATGGACTGGCTTCTCTAGATAGAGTTCCAATTGACCTTTATACCAGACTTGTTTGGACCTCATACCAATCAACCACGGTCATCCGAAAATGACAGGATATTCCCCAAGTTTCGCAAGCATAACATGGAAATCCAAACATGCTCTTTGACCTCCAATGTTGATTTCCAAGTTCATGATGACTCCCAAACATTTTACTTTTGAGCTATTTGCCACATTTTAACCTTAAACAGTGACTTCCTTGTCATTTTAAGATGCATTTGCAGCATTGCTTCTTCAGTGATTACATCCACACACCAATCTATGGGGTACTAGGATCCAGAAAGATGTTAGCCACATGTACTTCTTTCATAGGCTCTGGGCTTTATTGAACTTAGGGAGGTGGTAGGAGCAATACTTAGGCCATGTCTTCTTGTCATGGTTTTGAATTTCTTTCAACAGTTGGGAGACAACATTAATGACTATCAGAATGTTAAGTTTGGTTTGAAGGTGTCTAGGTATTTGACCAAGTCATACTCTTTGATAGGATCCATGAGCCTCTCCAATCAACTAGGAAATGGAGTAACCCCACTTTTTCCCTTTCCCTTTCTTCTAGCAATGACAACATCTACCCTTGTTCTACCATTGGAGGCATTTCTGCATTCTTTATCTCTTGGATCTCTAGTCCTATCTCTCTAACTGCCTTTGTATCCTTCTGTACTATTGGAAAACTCTGTATTGTACCATTCTGTTCTATTTTTCCTTGGGAATATTAAAGTTCACTGTTTTGGCAAAGGGAATGTTCTCCTTTGGAACTTTGGGTTCTCTTTTCTTGGTACGTGCTAATGTGACGAATTTCAATTTCACCAAATTGGAGGCTATTTCTTTGGTATTTTATTGAGTATAAGGGGTAGCCTTCACAGGAGCCAGACTTGGATAGTCTTTTGCAGTGTGGCCTTCTCCTTTGCATTGGCTACATAAGGGTTTGCAATCCATGGATCTTCTAATTGGATAGTTTGGTGAGATATGTCCCTTTTCTCCACATTTGTAATACTCTACCTCTGATCTCTAGCCACCACCATATTCTTATCCTCTGTAACTCTGAGATGGAAACCTCCTCGGGCCGAAATTAGGACTAAAATCTCTAAGCTTTGGTTCGATGTCTTGGGAAGTCACCATGGATTCCAACAATTTGAATATTACTTCTACATCTTTCTTCCTTCTTTCATGCATCTCCTTCAAAGAGCAAATATCATCTGTATGGTTCTTCCTTAAACAGTATAAATAGAAAGCTCAAGGGATAGTTGATATTTTGGTACATTCGATTGCTAAATGTCTCACTTGATGGCACTTTTTGTACCATATATTAGATCACATCACATCTCTTCCACCTCCTGTAGGTCTGGATATGTTGGTAGTATTCACCTTCAACATCTACACCTGTTTTGTGATCACATCCATCAACTCCCTCTTGATGATTGCAATTGAATTGGACAGATAGTCTTTCAAATTTTCTGCTCCTAGAGTACTCACATTAGGACTTTGTGAAGCCTTCATAATCACTGCATAGACTAGTTTGGTTGATCTAGAAGATCCTCTATTGTTCTAATTCTGATTCAGAGCTCCTGTTGAGGCTGGTGGTTGTTGGTTCCAATTAGTAGGGTTCCACTATTGTCGTTGATTTGCCATTGGGGGGGAACAGTTTGAGGCCTCTATTGTACATACCTATGCTCACAAGATGGAATTCTTTGGGGTGGCTCAATCTTCATGGAGCCGTTATTTTGTATGTGTTACTGTTCATGAACTGAAAGCACAGATTACTGAATTATACTTGCAGGATGCTGTTTGGGTAGCCTTCAGGAAGACTCTCAGAGAAGAATTTTACATTGAGGACACCAGTTTGATTATACGCAAGACTTTTGAGGAGTGGGTTTTACAACCCAATAAGGGTCTTGTGGCTACAGAATTGCTAAGAGAATTTGAAAGTCGATTTGAGAAGTTGGATCTTGTAGACAGCAAGCTCTTGCAAGTCACAAAATTGAATTGTTTCTATAGGCAGCTGATCTTAAGCTTCAAGAGAAGATTGATGATTTGCTGGAGGATCAAACTACAGAGACAGGTTTGAAAATAGAGTAGATACATGTCAAGGAATCTGTTACTGCACTTGTGAAGAAGCATAGAATAAGAGAAAGATTGCATGTCTCTAGCTTGCCCACTATTACGAGCAAGACAGTTGATGTATCTAGTAAGCCATCTACTTCTGTTTGGCTAACCTTATGGCTGTACCTACTAGTGTTCCCTCTATTAGGGAAGATGTCTTAGATGAATTGGTCAAAGGGATGTTGGATCTTCAATTGAAGGTTGCAAAATTAGATGAAAAATGAGAAGAGGAAAGGGGATGGGCAATAGCCCCTAAGCTAGGAAAAAGATGTATGTGGTGTGACACTTTGCAACATGAGAGAAAGGATTGTGCTGCCTATGAGGAGGCCTTGGCACGACAGCTCATCTTTTGGAAAGATGGAAAGATCCATGCATAAGAAACTGGATTGCCTCTTGCATTGAATTTTGAAAAGGAAGGTATGCAGAAGTTGCTGGAAGACTTGGCAGTTCAAAATGCTTATGCGACGATACATGCTTCTACTTTTGGTCTATAGTGGATAGAATGCATGGCCAAGTGATGGTTGGTCCAAAGGCTGAAATATGGACACATGCTTTACATGCAGCTAAAAAGAGAAAGGTCACTGATAGTGAAATGTCTCATGCAGGGCAAAACATTCGTGGCATAGCTGGTTAGGAATCACTGGTAGATGCATATTCAGTGTATGCATATTTAACAAAGGTACAAAACACAAATGTACTGTGGAAGAAAAATAAAAAAGAGATGAAGATATTGCAGGGACATCTAAAAGAATGACAAGAAGAAGTGTGAATCCTAAAGCTGCAAATCAGCCACCTCCCGAGCATGTTATGGAAGAGGTTAGTCAATAGCAAAAACAGGATAACAAATAAGAGGGCAAAAAGAAGGGCAAGCAGCCAGGATATAAGTTGCAATCTGACATTGAGACAGCCACAAATCTTAAGAAGGTTCTTGAAGAATGGATCTTAAACAGTCGGGTAGAATTCACCTTGGGAGAGGTGCTTGGCATTGCCAAGCAAGAATTTCATGATGAGATCATTGACATAATTAAGAGGAAGAGTCAGTTTCTTGGTGATACCACTAGTGCATTGCTACAATTTGAAGAGGAAACTGGTTTGTTGGGTATTCGGGCTGAATATGAGCATGAACTAAGTACATGATTGTCTATGCAGGATGCTACTAATCAGTGGGGACAGCATGTGGAAAAGAGAAGAAAGTAGCTGAAAATGCATTGTCTTGTAGCAATATGCATGGTGGAGTAAGGCGAATGTAACAATATGGGGAAGAAACTCTAGGATTTATTCCTCGAAGTCACTACACAAGAAATCATTGGGCTAGGTCTACCACTAAAACAGTAGTGAAAATAGGAGAACGTAAAACTCCTTGTGTTGCTTTACTTGACCATGGGTCTGAGATAAATGTCATTGAGCATGGATTGTATGAAAATGGTGCATGGCTTGTAGATACTGATCATGGTTGGCATATGAGGGCTGCAAATAATTCTTCAAGAGAGATTTATGTTGCATGTCCTAATGTAAAAGTGACAATTGGTGATGTACAAGAAGAGCAACACTTCTTTGTGCAAGATAATTCCTCATATGCAGTGATTTTGGGACAGCCATATATTACAAGAGTGCATATGGAAACAAAGGTGCTTGATGATTGTTCTACTTAAGCAAAATTTAGAAACAAGGATGGAAGAAAAGCAGTCCAATTTTTTACTTTTTGTGTTAATCATCCTAGAAATCGGGATATGCTTCGAGAGTCTCCTTTGGCTCCAAATGCAAGGGAATTCAAAGACCTGGATTTTCATTTAGCACTGCTGTAATGCGGAGCTACAGTAGTGCTGTTCAGAGGGTGTACTCGCCTCTTGATGAAATGAAGCATGTATTTCCTATTGGTTATTCTCAGTTTACAGCAAACATTTCATGTTGCTTTAAGCCTATGGAAGTTATGCACAATGCTGAACGCATATCTATGAAATGGTCTACTAAGGAACTGAGAGCATTGGGATTGTTAACTGAAAATGATCGCATTTCAGGCATCTTTTATGGGTTGAATATTAATGACACTATGGTTGAAATTTCAGTAACTATATATGTAGAAAATGAGGCTAAAAACAGAGTGTTGTCAGTATGTTCTTTGCATATGTATGATGTTATAGCATTGTTTGCTCAACAAGAAGGATTACAATGGGCTGAAGCACTTGTCGAGACAAAGTATAAGACAGTTGACAAAAAGGTGAAACCAATTGGTTTGCCACTTCCACCAGAGAGTGAGGGTATGTATGAAAAAGTGTCAAGCCAGCCAAGCTTATGGGATCCTAAAGATATATGTCATCAATTTACATCTGAAACATTACAGGAATTGAAAGTTGGTGCACAAGGGTTTCTTTTGCCTGCTGAGAGAGACTCTTTTATGCAGATGTTGACTAGACATGGAAAGGCATTTGCATTTCAACCAAGTGAAATAGGTTGTGTGGATCCAAATGTTGTCTCTCCTATGGTCATATTTACTGTGCCACATGTACCATGGAACTTGAGGCCTATTCCAGTGCCTAAAGCTTTCTTGCCAAAGCTGATGGATTTGCTAAATGAAAAGATTTACATGAAGATCTTGGAGCTTTCTTCAGTCTCGTACTCAAATCGTTGGTTTATTGTGCCCAAAAAGAATGGGGCTTTGAGATTTATTCAAGACATGCAACCGGTCAATAAAGTAACCATAAGAAATGTGGGTGTAGGTCCTCTGGTTGATGAATTTGCAGAGGCTTTTGCAAGCAGAGCGATCTATTCTTTGGGTGATCTTTACTTGGGGTAGGATTAGTTTCAGCTTGCAATTAGAAGCAAGGATATCACAACCATGAAGTCTCCCTTGGGGTTAGTACGAATGTGTACTCTCGCATAGGGTGCAACAAACTCAATGGCACACATGACAAATGCTATGAATAAGGTAGTCAGAGATTTTATACC